>NW_027525172.1:0-200168 GCF_052094955.1 Ictidomys tridecemlineatus
AATAACTTTATTTATTTTATGTGGGCTGAGAATCAAACCTAGTGCCTCACATGTGCTAGGCAAGTGCTCTACCACTGAACCCCAGCCCATAAAGTAATCATCTTAAGCTAGTCATTTCTAGTCATTGCTTTACCTGAATCCTCTGAATCTGGGCACATGATGTTTTCCTTTTTGAGCACTTTAAAATATTGTCTAATTTTTTCTCGTGATTTATTTGTGGTTTGCTATTTATGAGTTATTTTATCATGTTTCTTCTAAATATTTGAAGAACATGTCCTTGACCTGATTTTTTATTTATTTCTTTTTCTTGTTTTTTGTATTTCAGTTTTAATTCAGTTTTTGCTCAGAGAACATTCATTGTATGATTTCAATTCTTTTACATTTACTGAAATTTGTTTCATGATTCTTTTGTGTGACTTTTCCTGGAGAAAGTCCCATACTCTTGAAAAAAATGTGTATTTTGCAGTCATTGTGTAGAGAGCAATAAATATGTTAATTACATCAAGCTGGTGAATAGTATTGTTCAGGTCTTTTACATGTTTACTTATTTTATGCTTAGTTGTTCTCTTCATTAATGAAAATAAAGTATCAATGTCTTTAAATATTATTGTGACTTGTCTATTTTTCTTTTCACCTCTGTCAACATTGTTTGAGTAGTATATTTGTAATTATTATATCTTTCTATTGAATTGGTCTTTTATCATTATTAAATGGTCCTTATTCTTTCTAATAATACAGCTTTCCTTAAACAAATGTTTAATATTAAGATAATCACTCCATCTGGGTGTGGTGTAATCCCAGTGGCTCCAGAGGCTGAGGCAGGAGGATCCTAAATTCAAAGACAGCCTCAGCAAATTAGCATGGCACTAAGCAACTTAGCAAGACCCTATCTCTAAATAACACATAAAAAGGGCTCGGGATTGGCTCAGTGGTTAAATGCTCTTGAGTTTAATCCCTGATACTAAAAAGAAAAAAAAAGAGTCATTACAGCTCTAGTACTGTTAGGTTCACACATTACATTTCTTATTATTTTCATGTTCAATATTAATATAACAACTCCACTATCTTATAGTTAGGTTTGCATGATATATGTTTTTCTATCTTTTTACTTACACCATATTTATGTCTTTGAATATAAAGTGTCTCCTGTAGAGAAGCTCCTGTTAGATTGTAACTTTTCTCATCCATCCTGAAATTTCTGCCTTTTGATGGGAATATATCATCCATTTACATTTCTGATAGCCCTTAGTACAATGGAATTGCATCTCGTATTCTGTGCTTGGTGTTCTATAGGTCTCTTTTCTCTTCCTGTTCCTTTATTGCTCCTTTGTTGTCTTTATTTGTGCTAAACAAACTTTTTAGCTGCATAACTTTAATTCCGTTGTTGGTTTTCTTTCTATTTTAGCAGTCATTTTAGTACTCATTGCTCTAAAGATAGTAGTACATATTGTAACTTAACACAACCTATTTTAGATTGAATACTGGTAAAATCTAGAAACTTCCTACAATATAGTTCATTTTCTCTCTATCCTATGTATTGTAAGTATTACATATTTTTCAGCTATGTGTTAAAAATTTAAACAGGTAGCCCTTTAATTTTTATTTCATTGAACCTTTTATTTTAAAGTTAAAGGAATAAAAAATGTGTGTGTGTATATATACTCTTTTATATTTACTCATATTATTAGTTTTTCTTGACTTCTCTATTTCTTCATGCAGGTTTGAGTTACCATCTGGTGTCATTTCCATTCAACTTAAATGACTCTAGTTTTCTTGTGTGGCACGTCAGTTAGAAAAGACTGTCTTCAGAATTAATGGTCTTGCTATGACTTTGCTTTATGTTCAAGTGAGAGGGTGGTATTGCTGGATGGATGGATGGCAGTTTTACATTTGTTTGTTTTGCTTTCATGACCATGAGCATGTCATTTTGCTTCATTTTAGTTTCCATGATTTCTTTTGAGAAGATTGCCATCACTTTTATTTTCTCTTTGTGTAAAAGGAGAGATGTGTCTTATCTTTGGTTATGAGCAGATTTTTAAATTTGTTTTTGTTTATTTATTTTTTATATTTTATTTTTTTAATTGTAGATGGACCCAATATGTTCAATTATTTATTTTTATATAGTGCTGAGGATTGAACCCAGTGCCTCACATGTGAGAGGCAAGCTCTCTGCCACTGAGCCACAACCCCAGGCCTTATGAACAGTTTTATTACAGTATGTCTAGTTCGATCTCTCTCTCTCTCTCTCTCTCTCTCTCTCTCTCTCTCTGTACTGGGGATTGAACCCAGGGGCACTCAACCACTGGGGCACATCCCATCCCTTTTTTGTATTTTATTTAGAGTAAAAGTCTCACTGAGTTCCTTAGCTTCTCATTGTTGCTGAAGCTGGCTTTGAACTTGTGATCCTCCTGCCTCAGCCTCTGGAACCACTGGGATTACAGGCTTGTGCTACCATGCCCTTCTGATGTGTGTCTCTTTGTATTCATCTTACTTATAATTTTAGATGAATATTTATCATATTTGGGGAATCTATTAATTATTCTTTGTATAATTTTTCTGGCCTTTCTTCTTTTTCTTTTCTTCTGGAGGTTCCATGATTGGTAGCTAACTAAAGAAAATGTTTAACTTTTACTATATATCCATCATTCCTTTTGCTTCTCTTTTCTTCAGATTGCATAATTTTGATTTTTCTATTTTTAAACTTACTGAGTTTTTCTTTTGACATCTTAGATCTGCTAGGGAGTTTCTATAATGAAAATTTTATTTTAGTTATAGCATGTTTTAGCTCTGAAATTTACATATGGTTCTTTTTATAATTACCATTGCCTTGTTGAAATTCTATATTCATTGATTCACTGCCATCATAGTTTTCTTGAATTCTTTAAATAAAATTTCCATTAGTCTTTTAAAATATTCACTTTGAGGTCTTTATTAAGTCTAATTTATCAGCCCAATAAAAAACAATTTTTATTCCCTGCCTTTTTCCCCTATGCATGGATCACACTTTTCTTCTTTCCATGCAGGTTTCATAATTTTTGTTGAAAGGTGAAAAATTTTACCCACTATATTGTGCTAAGGCTTAATTCTGATATGTCTTATCTGACCAAGGATTTTAGTTTTTGCTGTCCATGTTATTCAGCTTTGTATTGCTGTTACAAAGTACATAAGAGAAACAACATAAAGGAGGAAGGATTCATTTTGGCTCATTGGTTTCAGACGTTTGGGTCCATGGTAGATTGTCCCCACTGTTTCTTGATCTATATTGAGACAAGTACATCATAGACAACGGACATGGAAAAGCAAAGCTACCCACTTCATGACAACCAAAAAGCATGGAGAGGGGGTGGGGACAAGATACAAACCCCAAGGGCATGCCCCCAAGAACTCACTCCCTTCAATAAGGTCCTACCTCCTACAGTTTCCATCACCTCCCAGTAGTCCATTCATCTGACTCTGTCAAGGGATTTGTACACTGATGAAGTTAAAGCCCTGGTGATCCAATCTCTTCCCAAAGCCCCACCTCTGAACAATCCTGCACTGGGGACCAGACCTCCAAAATTTGGGGGACACTGTGCATCTAAACCGTAGCACTTCCTTTATTTTGTTGTGTTTTCTGAAACCAGCTTTGACTAGATCTATGGAATCCTTTCTCCCTATAATACATTAGTGCTATTGTTTCTAATCAATTTTTAAAAATAATTGTTTTATGTTTTACATGGCTTTCTATGCTTTGCCTACTGATCAAGCAGTGTTTGACCTCAATTCAGTGAGTCTTGACCCTTTGCTAATGGATGTGTATATGTTGGGGATAATATTCAATTGCATTCAGTGTTGGTTCCAGCTTTTACTTTTTTGCCGGTCCTCTTTGTAGGAGTGTGCAGGTTTGGAGTCAGACCGTAATGTATGGATAATGTAGATTCTTTAACACCCTGAATATGTGCAGCTGAGTATCTAGTCAGGTAGAGACTGATAGGGAGCTTATAAGGCCATTAGGGTGATATCATTTTTCAGATAGTATTATTAAATTTCTCACTATTCTGTCACACTCTTTAGTTTATCCCAACTAGGTCCACACCCCAGGCTTACTGATCATTCATAAATGTGTGACAGGCATAACCATAATTACTGACAATGCTGTTTAGTGTAGTTTACTCCTTCCTGCTCACTGCAAATCAAGTTAACTCTCTCTTTTACTGACATGGATTGGCCCTATTATGGTAAAACTTTCATTCAGTTGAGTTGATGACATACAGTGGAAGCTGCCCAAAGCAAGATTGACACAATCTTCCAACTTTCTTGCTGGATGTTCAGTTATTTTTCCATAAATAATTCCTTCTCAATAATGCATGCACATTATTGATTTCCAGAGACCTGAAATGTTGTATTTTTATTTGCTTTTACACAGTTCCCAGTTTTATAGCTGATTTGGGGGGACAGACTGTGCTGTAAACTCTGCCATATTGAAAGCTGTGTCAATTAAATGATTTTGAATATATGTAAAAAAAAATCAACATGAATGTAACTGTCATACTTTTCCCTTTAAAAATTATACATGAATACATGATTTTCCTATTCATCTTATTTTTGTCATATTGTATTAAGTATCATCATTATCCTGACTACTTTGTTTAGTTATTAACACCTCTTTTAATATATAGTCCCCAGAATTGAACTCAATACTGCAGGTATGGCCTACTTTCAGGAAATTGAAACTTATCTCTGTAGAATGAAGAATATATCATGTTGTATTAAATAGACAACAAAGAAAGTTGAGTTTTTCAATTGATTTTTTTTTTACTCAGGCAAAGGATCTAGGAGGTAAAGCAGTGAGAAAATCTACTAGATTAGATTTTCCTGAGAGGAATTTGGAGTTGATATAAATATCATTGTTCTTAAATGTTCAATGATAGCAATACACATATCCATAGGTAATAAGGAAACCATAAAAATACTAATAAAAGCCAACATTTCTTGAGTATTTTTCCACATTCTAGGCATTGAGGTGCTTTACAAATTAGCTTTTCTTTGATCTTTGTAACCCTACTGATGAGAAAAAAATGTGATCAACTGGAATGAGCAACCTGCCTAAATCACTGAGTGAGTAAATGGCTGAGCTGGAGTTGTGTGTATGGACATTCTGGATCCAGAGCCTGGTGCTTATTAAATATGCAGTGCTTTTCATTATCTAGTGAGAGGAGCTTTCTGATGAGAAGATAATCTGAGAATGCCTTGCATTACTATTGCCAGTTTTGAAGGAGAGTGAGCAAAGTTTACTGGTGTAAAATTTTAAATGAGTCAAATTACAGCACATTTTAGTGTCACATGGTTCCAGTTTACATAGATTTCTCTGCTCTGCCTCAGCAAATTGCAAGTCTCTAGGAAGGTCCCTAAGAAGCAGTTTCTCTGGCTGTTGAAGCAGCCAAGCTGCTATGCACACTGGGAGTAGGTTCAACATAATAATCCACTAGAATGGTTGCACACAAAATCAGCAAGGGGCTGGGGAATTCAAATCAGAATTGCCAGCAGCCCCCGAATCTGAGGGCATTTGTTAGGTAGAACAAATGGTTATGAAAATAAGGTAGTGGTTTACTATTTTATATATCCATCTATCTGCCCATTTTATGCAAATTACAAAAAAAATCAAAATACTAAAATATGAGAATAAAATGCTGAAACCTGGATAGACCTTATTTTGGATGAAAATGGAATTATATCTGGAACAGAGAAAGTAGCAGCTTTTTTATCCCCAAGCTCTGTAAGTGACAGATATGACAGAGGGTATGTCCGGCTTCATGTCCATGACCAACTGGGGCCTTTCCCGTTGACCTCCATATGGATCCTCATTCTAGGCAGGGTGCAGGGTGTAGCAAGCCTTCTCCACTGTGCTTGCCTTAGAATAGATCTCTGCCTACCACATGCTTTGATTTTAATGAAAAGTCACAGAAAAAGCTGCTCTTTTTGATCTCTTTACAATTTTGAAAATAAAAAAAGAATAAATTATTCTTTTCAGGTTTCTGTGTCCACTCACACTGGCCTAGGAGCCTTCAATGCTATTGCTGTATGGTTTCCATAGCATACACTTACCCACCTAAGTGCTAGTATGCTGGTCAATTTCCCTCAGCCTGATTGTGCTCAATAAAAAGAAGAAAAGGAAAAGAGGACCTTGCTAGGCTGATTCTTAAGTGTAAAACAGCTATTTAGTACAGGCTGAAGTGTATAGACGACTGGATTCCAAAGGGGCAGTCATTTTCAAGGCTCGAGCAGTAGCAAGATGTCACCATCTCGCTGCCTTGGGCTATGAACATTACTTATTCATTCCTTCATCCATTATTTTATTAGACAGTGTCAGTTCATGGCCTGGATTAAATGTTGAAGGAATTACCAATATGTAGAGGGCATGTTCGTTGCTTTATTTGACTTACCAATCTTATCTGTGTTGCTTCTGCTCTCTCCCCCCTTTTCACCCATGTCCTACAGCACCTATCACATGTCATTTTTGTGAACAGAATTTAATTAAACTTTACTGAACAACCAAGGACCCTGTTGCTCTCAAACCACAGGCATCTGCCAGTCAGGCTGTTTCTGTTCCTTTTTTGTGATCCTCTTTCAGATGATTCTTTCTCCATCAAAACCCATCTTTTCTTTCTCATGCTCACTTTCTCTGTGCTCTGCTAACCATTTTTAATAAACATACTGAATAACCATTAGTATTGTTACTTGAATTCTCTGTGGCCATTTTCCTTGACTATAGAATGGGAGTGAGGAGTGCTCCTAAGATATATTGTTGTGAGACTTAAATGAGATAAGACAAGTGATCAAAACAACACATGCTACACAGTAAACACTCCTCAATTTCTCATTATGTGATCATCCCAAAATTAAAAATGCATGAAAAATGAAAAAATATAGGGTTTTTTTTGCTCAATAGCATTAATAACAGGTAATAATACATACTATGCAAAACATCTCATTAATCATTGCTATACACATTTTATTGATAAGAAAACTGCACTATAGAAAATCAATAATAACTTCCTACCATCCCCTCCAAAATTTGTTTGAAGGGGTTTGGGGTCAGTTGTTCAATAAACCAAATTTAGAGGGTTCTGCAGACCATCTAATTAAGGGTGAGTGATGTCACACTTTATAGCTACAGATCACCTGCTCTTATGCCATCTTGGCTTACCTGATAGCATCACCCTCATCTACTATTTTGGGAACAAGGGCAAGAAGGAGAAGAAAGGAGTGCAGGATATAAAGCCCTGGGAGAAAATTGAGAGATGGACCTGTAGGTTCTCTTGCTCCTGAGACTATAAATCCTCAGGATTTGGGGCAAGTGCTGATTCTATCTCACAGCTAAGTCTGCTAGAACGGGCTCACTGTGTCCACCTGACCTTGTAGGAGGCAGCTGAAAACGACCCTTGTGGGGACAGCAGAAAGTCCATACCTGGTCAAGGACATGGAGTCACTGCTCTGCCCCAGGCACTGTAAACTGGAGATGTTGCTGAAATAATAAAATATATATTGAACCTGTTCAGTGTATGGACTTTCTGTCGTCCTGGAACTTCAAGTTTGTCTGATCAAATTATCCAGGATTATTTCTGCCTGATTCATAGGTCCTTCCAATTCTCCCATCCTCAGGGCCTCTAGAGTAGTAACTAGTTTTATGAATAACTAGAGGATGTGGGTAGAAGCAAGAGTAGGAAAGAAAGGCAGAGCATCAACCTGAACCTGGATCAAGAACAGGTGTGAACTATGAGCCCTGGGGTCTGAGACAAGCGTTCACACATGGAGGATAAGGGAGCCACTGCAAGAGGAGCTGGAGGGAACAATGCAGATTTGGGTTCCATATAGAGACAGGGAAGTGGTAGGGAGCTCAGACTCATTTTAGTAAATGATTTGCCTGCAGCAATTGTCGATTGTTATTTTTTAAGTTCTGAGAAAGTTGCCATGTCTGTCTTGCTCACGGTACTTACTCCAGTGGAGCTGCCCCATGAACATGGCTGAATGGATAGTTGATCATTTCCTGGGAATCTCCTAAAACATCTTAAGTCATCTGACATCACCTAGAAAGTCTTTTTTTGACATATTCCCCACCTGTCAGGTACCATATAGACTGCGTGATGTATTCAGTATTACTTTCCCAGTTAAGGTAGATTAGTCACATGACAAAGATTCTTCCTACATTCTTAGAGGCTCTAAATACCCTCAGGTCTTGCTGCACAGCATCGAGTCTATGACTGGTTACCCACGGTCAACATCTAATGCATGCACATCTTATGAATCTCTTTCCTTGAAGCAGGGGAGAGGAATGAGGCAGAATGCTGTGGAGTAGATTCTTAACCCATAAGGCAGCTTTCATCTTGAGATTTGAAGTAGTGGTTCTTGGTCCTAGCTGCATACTTGAATCACCTGGAGGAAATTTTAATATGTAAATACCCCAGCCTGGGTCAATTAAGTCAGAATCTATGAGTCTGAAGCTCAGACCTGGTCATTTTTAAAGATCCCCAGGAAGATTATATTAGAATCCAACTAGAAATTTGTGATTCTTTAACTTTGCTCCAATTAGAATCATATAAGGAGGACTCAAGAATCCCAAAGCCTAGGCCACACCCTATATCAATTAAATTATATCTCTGGGGCAGAGCCAAGACATCAGTATTCTTAAAACTCCATAGATGATCCCAGTGAGCAGCCAAGTCTGAAAACCAGCAATTGAGGAAAAGGTGAGGAGCATATCCCCTTGGTATGCTGAACCACTCTTATTCACTAGTTGAATGACAATGCACTGATTTAGAGCTTTGACCAAAACTATATCACATGCCTGAGTCTCATCCAAGGTCTAGCTCTGACATGAATAAGCATTAGCTGTTAAGCAAGCAGTGGAGAGTTAATTGCCTTATTTTTTATATTGCAATTTCTAGGCATCAGATATAGCAAAAATAAAATTAGCTACTATTGCTTTAGTGCCAGATCCTCACAATAACCTTGAGAAGTAGATAACATTAATCCAATTTCAGAGAGGAAGAAGTTAATGTTTAAAGAAATTAAGAAACTTTCCCAAGGTTGTCTAGGGTGTAAGAGCTAGAAAGAGGATCTGGACTATGATATAATGACATCAAAGCCCAAACTCTACTCACTACACTTGACTTCCTTTATTTTATAAGAGCCATATTGAAATATAATTTACATACCATAAAAATTCAGCTGTTTTAAGTGTACAATCGTTTGGAAAAAATTTACAGAGTTGTGCAGCCATCACCTTAGCTAGTTTTGAAACATTTCCAGCACTCCTAAAAGATCCCTTGTGCCCATTTATTTGACTGGCTTTTAAAGAACAGCAGAGTAGAAATATGAAAACCTGGGTTTTATCCCCAGCCTTGTCATTTATATAACACTCTGACCTTGAATTTCTTAACCTCTCTAGGTCTCAGTTTTTTTTTAATTAGTTACATAGAGATAATAATTCATGCTAAAGGATAAAGGTCAAATAAAGTATTGCTTAGGGAAGTGCCTAATAACTAAGAAGTTTAAAAGTTGAAAGTACTGCATTATTTTTTTAAACCGCTGAAAACCGTTTTGTACCTTCTAAGTGCCTTGGATTTGAAACTGAACTCAGAAATTTGCAATAACATGAGTCTAGCTGCTTTTCTCTTTATCAGTTTTCTCCTCTGTTAACCCTCATACTCTATTGAGACCTGTCTCACTACACTCCTTTGGGTGTCTGTGACTTGCACCAGCCATCTTAGTGGATGAAGGTGCACACCCTTCTGAGCACTAGAGTGGAAGTTGATATTCAGACCTGTGTGGCTCAGGTCTCTGCTTAGGTTCTTAGGGACTTTGCTGTCCCTGGCAGAAGCCTGAGGTGCCATATGCTCCTGTAATGACTAGCTGTCAGGAAGATGCATGGTGTTCTTTCAGTAGGAGAACACAAACGAATGAGGTAGACGGTGGTATTTCTCTGGCTCCTTAATTAGCACTCTGATGGGTGACAAGAGGCCCAACTAGATGCATTCCATCATGGCCACGGGGAAGTCAGGCCAAAGGATTATCATGTTTATCTAGATCTCAAATAAATAGCCACCTTGAAGTTCAGAATTCCTTGCACCTGAACTGCTTTTATTTCCACTGCTTTAATCCTTTGCCTGAGCATGAGCTTAGGCTATGAGCATCCTATGGGCTTAGGTTCTTTAGCTTTATGATTTATTTTTTATAACCTGTCCCTCTTTCTCCTTCTTAAAGTTTTGGGATCTTATCCTCTCTATGGCTAGAACACCTAGACATTCTCAGACTTGCCACTTAGCGTCTCAAAGATCATCACTTCTGACTTTCTTACAATGTTATATTGAAGTGATTTGCCCTCCCCTCACCCGCCTTAATCTTCATCATTGCTTTTTGATGAATTTTGAGATATTTTATGTAGCTCTGATTTGCTAATCCCTCTCACATCTGTGCCTCAGTTTAATGGTCCATGCAAAGACTAGAAACTTGCATGCAAAGACTAGAAACAGGCATGCAAAGACTAGAAACTTGTCTCCTATTCGAAGGTTCAAGACACACAGAGGCAGACAGAAATGGGGACTATGGACACTGTATCTTATTATGATGTTCTTGTTACATCATGTTTACTTGTTGGCCCAATAGAGTCAAGGTCTAAATTTTAAATTCAGTAGCATAGTCAATCTCTTCATCTTGTGAATTCCCTATTAAGATTTAAGAAAAATGAATTATGTAAATGTGGTAGAAGGTTTTACTACTATCTTTAAAGTTTGTCTCCATAAGTATTGATCAGGTAGCTGTTATGTAGGAAACACTGAGGAATCAACAAATCTGATAAATAAAGGACTCGAGGAGCTTAATATAGAGCCAAGGAGACATAGAAACCATCTGTTCATGGTGACAGAGGCATTTCTTAAGAGTGTCTCTTGACGATATATGTGAGCCTTTCCTCCAAGCATCAAAGGCCTAAGCCATCCAGTCGTTGCTCCCCTGCCCCAGATCTCCTGCTTACCCACTGGAGCCAGGCAGTCATGTGGGAGAAGAACGCTTCCTCCTCTTGAGCATCAGGCAGATTTCACTGTCCCCAGCCACAGTGAGAAGCAGGAACAGACAACTGCATGGGGAAAGGCAATGGTGATATAAATACATGTTTAATTGCACATCAATTACAATTACTTACTAGGCTGCATTTGTTTAAATGCAGTGTAATTAGTAAGAAAACCTTGATTTAATCATAACCTTATCAAAGGCAGATCCCTTCATCTTCCCATGCTTGAACATTTTGTGCTTCCCTCTATGACGACTGGAAATGAGCAGAGATGGCAGAATGCATTTAGGGCAGAGGCCCTTGCCAAGCATTCTCTTCTCATGCAGGACCCCTGCTCAGGAGCTGCAGAGCAGTTCGTCCTTTCTCTTCTCTAACAGCTCATGATGAGAGGGACTGATTAGCTACAATGACTTATTAGAAATATAACTCATCCCCTATGGCAGGCTTCATAACCCAGGAGCCCAAGATTAGTAAGGACATTACACTGGTTCAGCCTCCAAAGATAAATTACTTCTTTGGAATGTACCCTCTCGTGGTCCCTATATCTGATTTCTCATCACCGTTGATGGGACCTGACTTGACATTACTGCAAAGGGGTGGACAGCAGGCAGGCAGACTGTCTTTCATGGTTAGCTCCAGGCTATGTCTTTGTCCACCTCCATCTCTCCTTCATTATCTCCTGCCTTCTCTGTCCTGCCTCCTGGAGGAGGAGATGCTTTCTTTGAGTTTCTTTGAAGGAGAATGTCCTCTTTCTGTGAGTGTGGGTCAAAGCAGTACTGTGATGGACCCCAGCAATACAAACACCTCCCAGGAGGTTGGTTGCCAGGGAGGTCTTTTCTTCAATGATTTTCTCCATGGTAACTGAGAAATAAAGTAGAAACCACGCTTATGCCCATTTTATGGGTGGAAACATGGAGCCAAAGGAAGACTCTAGTAAAAAGAGACACTAACAGAAACAGGCACATATATGTGTACAGAATTATTTACTCATGATTAATTGGCTCCTTCACACAATTATTCTCTGCCTTTTCTCTCAAACAGGAAATAGACATATTTCTGGGACTTTATTAATACTAGATAACATATGTTGAGCTCTCATTCTGGCAGGTATTGTTTATGTGTTGTCCTTTACAGTGGAGGGCTTGGTAGACACCCTTACTATTCCCATTCCACAGATGAGAAAACTGATGTGCACAGAAGTTAGTTACCTGGCCTGAGATCATGACGTTAGAATTCAGTGACCACTTGTTGTCTGTGGACTGCAGACTTACAGCCAGAGGCCACATTGTGCACTTTATGTTTCCTGTTCCATCTTGTTCTTACAGTCCACTAGACTAGGCATGATTACCCTGACCTTGCCAATGGGGGAGACGAGCCCTGAGAGGTCGAGCTAATGGCCAGGACTGTCATAGTTAGTGTGACAAAGGCAGGTTCTGGGCCTGGCACCCCATCCACTCTCCCCTGTGCCCACCTCCTTTCATTCAGCACATCTGTATCTCCCAGACATCCATCTGCACAGCCAGCAGCATCAGCACCATGCTGTAAACTTCTTTCACTTGCCACATTGGCATCCATCACCAGTTCCTATGCAATTTATATACTCGATAACTTTCCAAAATACCATTGTTCCTCTGCCCCCCACGACCAGCATGTTAAGACACCAAAGTCATCATTATGGCTTTGTTGGAATTCAGCAGTTACTGTCTAACTGGATGTCCTGTATCCTTCCTCAATTTTACATATTAACCAGAATAAATTTAGAAAAGACAAACTTGGTCCCATTGTTTCTTGGCTTAAACCCTTCCCTCCTCTTTCTTATAGTAAAAGCCACAATCCCTCCTACGGCCTAGGTTTCTCTTCCCTGCCCTTCTTTCCTGCCTCTTCTCAAGCTGAACTCTGTACTTCAGTGCCCTGGTCATTTGGCCTCCTTTCATTTCCTTTTTTCATGCTCTGCCACACACTGAGGTTTTGCATGTACCATCCTCTCTGGCTGGAATGCTCTGCAACTCTTTCTACCTTCCTTTACCTACTTAGCTGTTTTTTGTCTGTAAATCTGAACTCTAAAAAGCCCCTCAGGGAGGCCTCCCTGACCATTCCAAGAGATCATATCTCCTGCAATACACTCAGAGTGACCACCAACTCTTCTTTATATCTTCATGTGCCTATTTCACTTAAACCTGGAGCCCAAGCCAACTCTGAGGTAAGAGGGGAAGGACTGTGTCCACCCCATTCTCCAGGGTATCCCTGGCACCCCGCACACCAGCTAACACTTAGAAGGGACTCAGTCGAGATTGGTTGACAGAATGAGCACAGATGCTCAATTCGGTCTACAAGCCATGTCTTTATTTATTTGTGTCTATGTTCCTCCTTATTCCATGACTTCTTCCACATCCTACAATGGAGTCTCTTCTTTCATAAATATTTTCTTGGCACTTGTAGTCCTGAGCTCTCACCTATGTGGTGACTCCTTGCCAGAATTTTTCATTCATTCCAGAATAATCTTCCCAGTTCCCCTTCTTCTTTCTGTCCATTTAACTCCTTACAGCTTCCATACTCAGACAGGGGTCACCGAGTACCACTTTGCCTGATCACATATAAATTACGGCTGGTATTTCCATGCCCATTACACAGATTTTAACATAAATCCCAGGAGGGAGAATGTTGTTTAGTGGAATGTGAAGGAATCACAAGAAAAACAGGGAAAAAGTCAGAATGAAAATAGAGAAATAATTGCTCAGAAGCAGATGCTGGACTGAAGAAAATAATTGAAAAATAAGGCTTCATAGAAAGTCTCCTGAAATTGAATACAGCTGGATGTGGTGGCTCACGCCTGTAATCCTTAGTGGCTCAGGAGACTGAGGCAGGAGGATAGCAAGTTCAAAGCCAGCCTTAGCAACTTAGTGAGGCCCTGACTCTAAATAAAATATTTTTAAAAGGGCTAGGGATGTGGCTCAGTAATTAATCCCCCGGGTTTAATCCCTGGTACAAAAAAAAAAAAAAAAAAAAAACTTGAGTACAACAGAACCCTGGGGAATAACCTTGGGAGAGATTCACCAGCCCCAAATATTGTTCCTCTTGTACTGTGTCACACCCAGTGCTAAATTCCAATCTGGAGACATATGGGGAACAGATTCTGAACTCAAGGGGTTCTCAGGTCACAGCCTACTGGTGTGTGTGTGTGTGTGTGTGTGTGTGTATGTGTGTGTGCACATGAATGTGTATGGGAGAGGAGCAGGAGACCAACTAGACTCCAGTGTAATATTGATCACTCATTTATTCATTCATTCACCAGGCTTTCATTAAGAATCTACTACGTTCTGGACACTTGTTATAGTTTGGATTTAGTAAAGCCAGCCTCAGCAACTTAGCGAGGCACTTAGCAACTCAGCAAGACCCTGTCTCTAAATAAAATATTTTAAAAAGTGCTGGGGATGTTTTCTTGAAAATATGGTTCTTAGTGCGGCAATGTCCAGAGTGGGGCTTTTAGGAAAGGATTGAATAATAAGAGTGTAACTTCATCAGTGAATTAATTCATTTGTTGGACTAATATTTTGAATGGACTACTGTATGGGTGGTACCTGTAGGCAGGTGGGGCATGACTAGAGGATGCACGTCACTGGGAGCATGCTCTTGGGATCACATCTTGTACCTGGATTCTCTTTCTCTCTGTTTCCTGGTTTTCATGAGCTGAGTAGCTTTCCTCCACCACACCCTTCTACCCTATGTTCTGTATCAGGCCCAGAGCAATGGAGTTGGATGACCATGAACTGAACCTCTGAAACCACGAACCCCAATAAACTTTTCCTCCTCTAAGTTATTTTTGTCAAGTATTTTGGGCAAAGTGATAAAATGCAGTTTAACACAATGCTGTTCAAGGTACTTGAGATATAAAGTCAGCATATAAATCTTCCTTCTTCCTAAGAGCTTACATCTCAACTGGGAGTCAGAGAGATAGGAACAGCCTAAAGAATGTAAGTGAAGTCTATGGTAGGCAGAAGGTGCCAAATACCACAATAATTGGAAAACTTATGTATGCCAGGGAGATACTGAGTGCTTGGGGATAGACTGTGTAAGAGTGTGTGTATGTTTGTGTGTGTATGAAATAAGATGGCAAGAACAGGCCTGAAATAATACTCCACAGAGACTCCAGGACTGTGAGTCTCTCTTACCTGACCAGATACTCAGTTATATTATTTTTTAATCATTTAAACAATTCTGAAAGCTTACAGAGGAGAACAATCAGAACCTCAGAGAACTTCTTTATCTTTCCTAAAGTAACACAGCTTCAAACAAACCCAAGATGAGTTTAACTTCTGCCAGATTCCTTGTCCTGTTTTCAGATTTACAATTTATTAGTGAAAGCAAGTTCTAAGGCATTTGAAACATAGAAGTATTAACCTTAGTTATTTCATTAGAGTGCTTCTCAGAAGAGCTAATATATGGGTGGAACTATGACAAATCCATGGTGGCTGTACAGCATGACTGGTCATAATGGATGAGGAACCAGCTCTAGACACACACCAGGCAAGTCCTTCCCATTGGAATCAGTGGCCAGACACTGACATTTATGCAAGGAACATTCACAGGCACTAATTGAATATCTGAATGCCAGGAAGTAGGGTGCAAAATGACCAGGGCAGAATTAATGATTTAAGAGCAAATCTCTCATGTTATAAGAGTGTCTTGAAGGTAATAGTGGCCTTTAGCTCCTTCCTAAAATTCATCTCCCTTGAAAAGCCACTGTTTATAAATTCATATTCATATGGGATGCAGTCCTTTGGGTTCAAGTGTCTCTACTACCAAATGTCAAATGTCTCTACTATTTTTGGTGAAATAGTCCTTATCTAGACAGGTTCCATATTGTGGAGGTGCTGAGGGCACAGGACATCTGCAAACTTGGCCGTCCACACCAGGTCAGGGGAAGTTACCTTAGAAGCCATGAAGGGATATAACATCTGGCTGAAAGCACACAAGAAAAATACATGGGTGGTGGGAGATGCAGAGACAGGAATGCATTTATGGAAGCAAAATACAAAAATTGTCTTTGGACAATAAAATGACACTTGATTCCAGATTTCACTTCAGGTCCTTACTAACTCTGTGAACTTCAATAAGTGAAAGACGCTCTCTGAACTCAATTTGGCTATCTATAAGTTGGGATGATAAGGGTTTCCACCTGGAATCATCAGCCAGAAGATTAAATCTGTAGTGGAAACCAGTTAACGTGGTCAAGTATCAGCTTCTGAGTTTTTGCCTAGGACTTGTCTGAATGCTGATTGACTTATTAACCCTACAGACCCAGCTTAGTCATTCACCAACTATGAATTTTGGGCAAGTTATTAAGCCTTTCTGAGCCTCAGTTTTGTAAAGGGAGGGCAACAAAGCCCTTCTTTGTGCCATGTTTCTAGGATTATAGGAGACAATGCATACACCACCCTGAGCTCAGTGTCCGGCTCATGGTGAATTCTCAATACTCTGTAACCATGATTATTATTAAGTATCAGAGCTACATCAAGAGGGCATTCCTCCACCATTCCTTTTGTTTTTTTTTTCTCTTTCGCTCCTGGTGTATTTTTTTATACATGATCTCAAGAGCAGGTTTTCATTAAATTCTCAAAACCCTTTGTACAGCTCTATATAGAGATATATACACATGTATTTATATATGTGAGAATATGTATAAATGATTCTCATAACTCTTTGTCTTATATACATATATATATATAATTATATTAGGTATAATTATAATAATATGTATTAATATTCTCCCTTTCTTATTTCTAACAGCCACAAAATGAGAGAGTTAAATACAGACAAAAAGCATAGAAGTTGTTCATTAGGGCCTGATTTATGAATGCTTTATGCTGGTATCCATCATGTTAGCACTACATAACTACAGATTATGCTTTGGTACCTGGTCCTGCAGCAGAGGTTGTTGTTCAACAGCTCATCCCAAGGAGCTTGTTGTTTGGTAGTCTCTACTATCACTCATCTTTCTTCTTGTCTTTTATAGAGAAGGAGAGAGAACCCATGTATGCACATGTGCACAGGCATGCACCCATGTATCTGGATGAACACACTCTTCTATTTTTCTGAAAATATTAGCAGTCCCATGATCAGCCACAGGAAAATCTATGCTCTGCTTGCATTTCTGGTGGGAGTATATTCATAATGAGGTGGAAGAGGTTGATTCAGAAGCTCCTCATTGATCTGTACCGTGGCTTTTGTCTGCGCCTATCCTTTAACCCAGCCATAAAGGGGATGGTGGAGAGGTAGGAAGCTATGCCAGTCTTATTCCTGCCCTTAGGAAGTCAATGGAATTCTATGAGGTAGGGTTTTTTAAGAATAGAGTTTGTGAGGTTAACTAATTTTACTGAATGAGGGGAAAAGCCCTTTACCATTCCCTAAGACCTTGGGTGCTCCTGAAAGCCACTGTTCCTAAATTTCCCCATTGGAGGTATATATTCTCCTCTCAGTTTCATTCAGTGGCATCTATTATGCACCAGTCTTAGGCAGCAACACACTTCCTGGGTACAACTGGGTCAATCAAAATGAACTAGATCTGGTTCCTGCTCTCAGGGAGCTTGAAGTCTAGCAGCTATGAATGATGATGATTGCCCTGTATTGAGCTCATTCCTCTATGTGCCAAAGACTGACTCAAGAATACTTTCTCATTGGATTCTTACAACTCTCTGAGTCAGATTAATATCCCCATTATATTTATACCAGAATAAAAGCTTTCAGAGGTTTATCAACTATCAGGAGGCTTGGGGGATAAAAAATTTGACCCCTATCAGGGGTCAAATCCTGGTTACTACTAAGGTGACCTTGATAGACTAATGTGGTCTAAATAGAGAGTTAGTCCGTAAGAATCCTTGAGAAAGCACTGCACAGAGAACCAGCATGTACAGGTAGGACACCTAAATAACCTAAAGGAAAACCATAACTAGAAGATGAGTACTGTTAATCAGGTCCTGCAGAGGAAGTGAAATTAGCCCAAAGGGGCACACTCATAAACTTGAGTGTATGATAAGAACTTGCATTTCCTTAATTCAAACTGAATCTTCTCTTTACCATTTTGACCACAGAATCAGATAACAGAGATAGAGTATGTTGAAAACAGACCTATATGAGATCATATATGTCCTGAGTCAGAAGAAGAAAGTGGAAAGGTAGACATACAAAACGCACTGTGCATGGAAAGACCCCCACAATGATTGGGCCAAACACTATAGATAGGAAGGTTTGTGGTTACTGATGGACAAGGAGGAAAAAATGGATGAACTGTCCAAGGATTTGCCAGTGTTTACGGTGGGTTGAATTAGTAGTCAAGGAGAAACACGTGCTGCCATCGAGCAGGAGGTGAATTACTGTACCCACTAGTCAGGGATTTGAAGACAATTAGAGAGATAGATTCCAGGCATATAAATAGAAGGCACATGTAGATATATGGGTGCTGTGTGGTGATAGATAATGCCACAGATAAATACTGGAGCTGGAAAGGCACATAGAATCTCCGGATAAATTATTCCTATAAATAAGTATTGCTCACAGATGTTTCAGATGCTTCTCTATTTATGAACATGTGACATTCACCCCTAAGGAATTGCATATTTCCTCATCAAAAGCAAAAGTGCCTGTGAAGTCAAAGTCTGATTAGAGCTTTAACCATTCATACCCATGTTAGCAACAGCTATCACGACTCAGGCTCCAGCTCCAAGCTCTTGGGGCCTGATGGATGTCTCATTTATGGCATGGCTGTGAAACCACAGTAATAGCTGCTGGGGAAAACTCACCACCAGTGCTTGTTAGCTCAGTTTTCTTTGAGAAGAAATGCCTTCATTGTCCCTTGCTGTGATAAGTAAAAGGGAGTCACCATTTCCCATTGCTTTGGTGTGTGTAGGTGTTGGAAAATGTTTATGTTGTTTATTAGAGAGCATTCTGCCTACGAATGGCCAGCATTTCATATTTTAAATTTTTGAAAAGCTGCATAAGATCAAGAATCTGTCACAATAATAGGTGTAGGAAGCTGATCGTATCTATGCAATGCTTTCTAAAGGAAAGAGCATGGATTTTCAAGTCAGATGGGCCAGAAATGGACTGTGTGATTTTCCTCCGCTTTAAAGTGTGGATAATAATAATGACTTCATAGGTCCATTCTGAGAATTAAATTTGTTATCATATACATAAGCGGTGTAGCCTTGAGCTGGACATATGTCAGAATTTCAATAAACACTGATTGTCATGGTTATTCACGATGGCCAGCACAGTGTAGTCCTCCTCCTCTCCTTTGAGGGCATCCAGGTGTGCATGGCACTTTGTACTACTTAGGCAACATAGTTCTGTATCAAGATAAGCCAAAGTACCCATGAAATAGACAGCTGCTGGGTGCTCTTTCATCTTAAGCTGCATATGGGAAAGAAGGTCTACTTGCTCTCTAGGTCAGCCTGGTCCACTTGAAAAATAATAATTCAAGTCCAGAAGGTCACCTGAGCCTATGGCTATGAATTGCTGTAAAAGGAAATATCAAACAGAACCCTGATTTGTAGTTGTTTTTCTACTCAGTTGCTTTGACTAAAGGCAAATTGCTTTGAGGCCTTTAGTTTTCCCATATACTTAAAAAAAGTATTGAAGGTTACTGCATTCAGGCACTTAATTTTTTTTCATTCATTCTTTAGTTATATATGACAGTATAAAGTATTTGGTATATTATAATTACACAGATTATAACTTCCCATTTATGTCATTGTACATGATGTGGAGTTATGCTGATCATGTATTCATATATGAACATAGGAAACTTTAGTCCAATTAATTCCATCACCCTTCCATTTTCCCTACTCCTCCCTGTCCAATACGGTGAACCTCTACTACTCTCTGCCTATTATGAGTCAGCATCCACATATTAGACAGAACATTCCACCTTTAGTTTTGGGGGGATTGGTTTATTTCCCTTAACATGATAGTCTCCAGTTGCATTCATTTACTGGCAAATGCCACAATTTAATTTCTTCTTTATGGATGAGTAATATTCCACAATGTATATGTACCACATATTCTTTAACCATTCATCTGTTGAAGGGCACCTAGGTTGATTCCATAGCTTAGCTATTGTAAATTGAGCTGCGATAAACATTGATGTGACTGTATCACTAGAGTATGCTGTTTTAAGTCCTTTGGGTATATGCTGAGGAGTGGGGTATCTAGGTCAAATGGTGGTTCCAAGTTTTCTAAGGAATCTCCATACTGTTTTCCAGAATTATTGCACTATTTTTCAATCCCACCAGTGAATCAGTGTACCTTTTCCCCACATGCTTGTCAACATTTATTGTTACTTGTATTCTTGATAATTATTCATGCACCTTTCTAAGTATGTTTTTTCTTAGTTCATATTTCACTGTCAACAATCTTATGAATTAAGGTGCTTCTAGTATCCCCATTTTATACATGAGTGTTATGGTTTGGATATGTGCTGTTTCCCAGAAGCTCATGTTTGAGACAATGCAAGAATATTCAGGGAAAAATGATTAGGTTATAAGAGATATAACTTAGTCAATGGCTTAATCCACTCATATGGGCTAACTGGGTGGTGATGATAGGCAGGTAGAGTGTGTCTGGAGGAGGTAGGTCACTAGGGGTGTGCCTTTGGGATTTATATTTTGTCCCTGGTGAGCACAGCTCTCTCTCTCTCTCTCTCTCTTTCTCTCTCTCTCTCTCTCTCTCTCCTTCCTTGTTGCCATCCTGAGCTGCTGTCCTCCTCTGCACCCTTCAGTCTTGATAGTCTGCCTAACCTCAGGTCCAGTACAATGGATTCAGCCATCTATGGACTGAGACCCTTGAAACTGTGAGGCAAACAAACTTTTCCTCCTCTGATTGTTCTTGTTGGTTTTTTTTGGTCACAGTAACAAAAAAAAACCTGACTAAAACAATGAGAAAATGTACTTTCAGAGTTTAAGTATCTTATTTATTATAAATAATATTAGAACTGAGAATAAAACTTGGTCCATCTGACCCCAGAGCTTGCTACAGCAAGCTGCTCCAACAAAATCAAGGTGTTGAACCCATTGAAGCCTTAAGTTTTGTTTTTACTCCAAATTCCACGATGGCTTTATGTCTATTACATGGTAAGAACACACCAGGAAATGACCAGTCACTGATGTGACCTCAGTGGAACATTTGGCAAACTTGTTTAAAGTGCCTACCTGGGGCTCAAGTATCAGGAGTGACAAGGGGCCCTCAAGAGTACAAGTAACCCTGCATTTCACACCACTGTGCTTTGGCCATCTGTGAAAGATTGATTTCTCTGACTATTCTGCAGTGGGACAATGGTTGGAATATAATACAGCAAGAACAACCATAAAATTTCTCCGTATTTTGATTTTTTGTGGCATTTACTGGAAATTGAAAGTATTGCCTTCTTCTCACTTTCCCTGGAGAAGGCTTCTTGTTTACTTCTCCAATGTGGAGTCCCCAGCACCCCTAACAGCATTGCTACTCTGTGGGAGTCACACAAATAGCAGTTGAGTGAATAGTGAATGAACACAACAATTAACCCTAGTACAGCACTTTCCACCGTCTCTCTGAAGTTTAGAAAATGCTTGCAGATGTAATATTCCATTTGATATTCATCAACAGCCCTGAAGAGACAGCTAAACTTAACTTTTCATTTCACAGAAGAGGAATCAAGAAAATCAAAGAGTTTATTAGCATTATCCACAGTCATACATGCAAAATTCTAACCCTTTGGACTCAAAGCCAGACCCTTTATAGCATACCACAGTGCAGATGAAGCTATGATGGCATTTTTGAGGCACCCCTTAACTAAGTTGAGCATATCAGAAATAGAGGTTCATGACATAAGTGGATCCAAAATGTAAAAGTGAGCAGAAAGAATAAATTTTCATCTTCTCACTTCTGTGATGCTCCTAAAGAAAATAGATCATTGTACATGGTTTGGGTGAATGACAAGTTTGAATAAACTGTACTTAGTGTTCTTTATTCAACACAACTAAGAGGAAAATCCCATGTACACAGAGCTAATCATTACCTTTCCTTCCCAAAGCACAACTTGAGCTTATCTACTAAAACCTCATGTCACAGCACCTCATAACTCATCTGGGTGCTACCCCCTATTCTTTGCTCCAATCCATCCATCATGTGAAGTAAATGGAGTCTGGATTCATAACTGGATTCAAACCCTACTTTCTCTCTCTCTCTCTCTCTCTCTCTCTCTCTCTCTCTCTCTCTGTCTCTCTCTCTCTCTCTCTCTCTCTCTCTCTCTCTCTCTCTCTCTCTCTCTGTCTCTCTCTCCTGTGTAGCTTTTGAAGTAAGATTACTTAAATTTCCTGGGTTTTGACCCCTCACAGAGTTATGAGAAAATGAAAGTGCTTAATAATTCTAAGTCTGGCACATCACCAAATGTTTAGAAACTCTTAGCTGACGTGATTCTCATTTTCATCACTGTTATTATTCTAACACCCAGACCACCTTACTGCAGCCATTCTTTCCTCCCCTGGGTTGGCACCATGAGAAACATCTCTATCCATCCTATCGCCCCTTTTAGTTCCTTTCTGAATTCTCACACCACAGTTTTCTTTCACTCTAAGTCTACGTATGAAAAGAAGATCATTTGCTTTCTCATAACCAGAATATAACTAAAAGTAAACTTTCCACTGAAAAATTAGAAAGGTTGAGCTGGCAATATAGGACAATAGATGTTTTTTTTGTTTGTTTGTTTGTTTTATAGTGACCATTGGCACTGACTTAGTATTGCTTCCTTGGGTGTCATTTCAGAACTGTTTTTTCAGACCTATATCCCAAATGTTATTCACTGATGCCCCTAGCAATATTTACTTCATGTCAATATGACAGTTATCACACTCTCAGGGATACATGCAAGCTAGGATACTGATTCTGCAGACATAGCTTGCAGGGAGAATGGTGGCTCATCTGGTAGGTATCCACTTCTTGCATTATTCTTTCAGAAAAGAGTTATGCAGTACTTACTATTTGCCAGGGAGGGAATCCTGACTGCGACTGCGGCCAGGGAATCAACAATAAATAGGATGTTATCTCTGATCTCAAGAAAGTCATTGAAAAAAAGGTTATTTCAGAGAAAAAGTACACAGACCATTATCGAACACAAAATGTCCTATACTACAAGTACGCTTGGTTTATTACGTGCCCATTCAACATAGACCAAAGAAGTCAGGAAAGCTGCTCAGAGAAGAAAATAGCAGAAGAGTATTTGGAAGATTGGATAAAGTTCGGAGAGCTGGAGAAAAGATCTCCCATCTTATTAAATAAAGTCTTGGAAGCTCCAGGTGAGAAGGCCAGGTGCTCTTGGGAGACATCTACCACATCAGTGTGGCTGTGATTGGAGTTGGAGTGTGAGGTGAGTTGGGGAGAGGGGACATATGGCATGTATCTCATGCTATAAATATCTAGGCTTAACCTTTTCCTTGGGGGTGGGCCATTCTCTCTCACAGCCATCAGTGGTGGCTGCAGTGATAGAATTCACTGTGGTTACATTCAGCCCTCATCCTTCTTGGCCCACATTGGTCACAGCATCACACTTCCTTCAAGAGCATGCTGAAAGCACTGGCACTTCAATTTCCCTCTTGACAAGAGATGGCATGATGCTAACTCTACATTTTACAAATCAACTCACCCACTAGGTAGGTGAGAATAACTTTCTGAAGTTTTGTGGTGTGTATTTTAAATTACTGGTCATCCCAAGGATGAGAGGTTCTGTATGCGACAAGAGGGAAAATACTTTAAAAAGTAAATAAATTTAAGTGCCAAATTAGTTTAGACACTTTTAATTTTATTTTAAGCAGAAAGATTTGATATTTTTGTGAAAAGTCAATAGTACTTTACTTGATGTAGAACTATATCATGTAACAGAAACTTTGAAAGGGACGAGGCTCTGACAACCTGGACAATATAATTGAAAAATTCAGTTGAAGTATATGGGGCTTGTGGGGATCAGCATTTGAAGCTGGATTTTACTTTTACAGCATTGTATAAAGTTAAATAGGCATTCAAAAGTAATAGTATATATATTGGTGTAAAAGCCGAAGAAATAAATTAGTAGATGTCATTTAAAGCACAGGAAATGGATAGGATGGAGTTTAAAGATCTGAAGCACTAAACTATCTCCTTAGATTCAAAGGCCTATGTTTTGCCATGAATGCCAAATGTATTGGTTCCCATGAATCTAAAATCTTTAGGGAAGGAAGGAAATGGTAACCATTGCAGAAAGATGAGCACTTGATGTTTGATAAGTGCCTGCATCCAGATGGTACCATTGGGAGTACCATCTAAGAGATGGAAGATGGTATATGTTTTATAATTTGTCAAAGTAATTACAATGTGGCTCACATTGTATCTGATCAAAGAAGGAAGTCAGGAAATAACATCAGATGAGGTCAAAGGACATCAGACATGAGGTAAGGTCGAAACTGTAAACACAAACACATGTAAAATGAACAGATATAGAGATAGAGATCGAATGATTGTGTTTTAATGGGTTAGAAGAAAAGCTGCAAACACAGTGCGATATTTATATGTGACACTAACTGCAAGGATCCTGTACAGATAACCACATGGCTACAACCTCTTCAGTCTTTCAGCATGAGAAGTTTTGTTTGCAAAACAATTAGCAAACACTTATGAGGAGGATTGACCCCTGAACCAAAGGGATCCTTTCAGGTTTAGTGATTAGAAACCATAAAAGAAGAATCTACCTCTCCACGAGGGTATCACATAAGACGCATATTCAATGATCACAAAATTCTAAGTACTTTCAAGGCAGTAATGCTTTAAAAATGCAGGTATATAAAGGAATCATGATGAGTATGTTGCAAAGAAATATGACTATCTAGAACCATATTAAATTGATTCCTACTCACCCAGAGAGTTTATTAAAGGGAGACTAGCTCCATTCTGTGACTTCACACTCCCTGGTTTGTATCTGGGCATATATCCAACAAAACTGCTAATACATAGGGCCTGCAAACCATTAGTTAATATGGGTGGGGTGACACAAATTAATCAAATGGTGACAGAAAACATTTGTTGAGAAAATAAAAAGCAATCTCAAAGCAGGAAGAAAAAGAATAGGAAAATATGTATTAATTAAACTATCTGTGTTTTTAGTAGAAAATAGATAGTGAAAAAAATGTGGGATGCCCACTTTGGCTCAGGATTCAGAATGTTCCAGATGCAAGGCCTCTACCTAATGCACACAGTTTTAAGGACAAGCAGAGGTGCCATTTTCAAAGAATTTTGAGAACATTTATATCCTAGCTGTCAACCTTGTTGGTGAATTTGAGTTAATTGAGTTAACTCTGAATTTGAGTTAAGCAGACTAAATTCTATGAAACAGCACTTAAATGATGGCTATACTCTCATAGTCAATTTCCAGCTCTCTACTGAAAAAAACCATAGAAGTATGTTAGGAGAAAAAGTTGTATGGGGATGGGAAATTGGAGCACAAGTCTCCAAATCCTTGGTTTCTTCTCAGTGGTCAGTGTGACGACCACCCTTGAATACAAAGTGGTGCCGCCATGGCTGCTCAACAGACACCAGCCACAGGACTCATCCTCTCTCTGACCCTGAGCCCTTGAACATTCTTGCATTATCAATCAAGGCTACTTTTTAGGGCTTAGGTTTCCTTGTTTAGAAATGAATTCATTGCTTTTTAAATCTAAGATGTGCTAAAGCTGAATGAGACTTAGGTATTTTTGGAGAAGAGTTTATATCATGGTCCAAAAGTCATGAAAATATTCTTCTAAGCATGTCCATTTACAACTTGCAGATCTGATATGTGGGCAGATCCTAGAGATTGAGAGGAGAAGAAGAAAAATGACAACAGTATTTTCTTGTTTGGTTTCTTGAGCTTGCTTCACAGCTAAATCACTTAGAAAAGTCTGTCTAATTTAATGCAAAATTTCCAACAGCGGAGCATCAAGTGGGTTGAGAGAGGTGGTGGGAGCAGTCTAAATTACCATCCTAACCAATTAGCACTGGGAGAACGTTTTTCCCATACTTTGCCTTGACTTGATCACAGACAAATGATTCCTAATAATAGTAATAATAAATCCAGCCCTAGTACCTCAATCATTACAAATCTGTCAAAGGAAACAGTGTACCAGACCCATGGCTAAGTACTTTGCATACCTTACCTCCGTTGGCTAAGGTCTAAGCTCAATCATCTCTTGAGAGCCTTCTTAGCTCTGCAGCAATATTAAATTGATTCCTCACTTTCCCAGGGAGTTCATGAAAAGACAAGCATCACTCTGTGACTTGACAGTGCCTGGCTGATTATCTGGGCTTGTGTCCAACAGAGCTGGAAATCAGGCCACCCCACTGCCCACAAGTTCCTGCTTTGAGACAGCTGCAGCTGAGTAACATTTTCCTGCTCCTTCTGCTATATTTCTCCAGTTCTGTTCAGATAACATCTTTCCTAATAAACAACCTTGATTAATAAGAAATTCATATTCATAATTGAATAATAGGAACTTTCTGGCTAAATTGTCTTCTGGAAGACAAGACAAACAGAACCAACTTAGCCACCGATATCCAGTGCTTTCTATAAACTATGCAATACCTTTGCTCTGCCTTATTTTTTTATCCTCAGTTTACAAGAAAGAAATCTGAGGCTTATGGAATTTAAGTCACATGTTGATGGTCAAATAGCGAGTGCACAGTGGAGTCAGGATTTGAGCTTTTCCATTAGCTCTTTCTGCCTTGAAAAAAAAACATTTAAAAGTGAATCCATAGCTTGCATCTCACTGTCATAAGAAAAAAATGAAAGCGTGTCGGCAGAAAAGCATAAAAATAGGAAACAAAGCACAACAAAAGCCCTTTCCCTTTAACATTTAAACATTGCTTGTGTGAAAACATGAGAATGGAAACTGTACACATGCTTACATGAGCAGAAAGATTCCTGAGAGCCCTGGGATTTATTTCAGACATATTTCAAATAGATATATGGAAAGCAAGAAAGGAGAGGAGAAAAAAGCCATCTGATGAATAAGCGAGTAGGAGAATCCATGAGGAGAAAAGATGCAGTGTAACTGTAGCCTCGATTCCCTCTGGAATAAACTAGCACACAGGATGCTGCCTGTACTCTTGGGGATGCATCAGATGTACTGAGATTACTATTTCATCAAAGATGAAATTGGATCTGATCTCTCATTTTGGCCAGTTGGCTGCAGCAACAGCATTGGAAGTTTCCAAACAAAGTTTTTAACTTAAATGAATATCTAAAATATGAATTCTCTTAGACTTTACTGCTTAGAAAGACTGGACAGGTCACCTGTGGTACCCAGTCGTTAATTGACTAGGGATGGTAGTTTAAACTGCACCCACCAACTCTCTCGACCCATGTGATGCTTTGCTGTTGGAAACTTGGCATGAAGTTAGACAGACTTACCTGAGTGAATTAGTGGAGAAGTCAGCTCAAGAAACCAAATAAGGGATTATCATTGTCATTTTTCTTCTCTTGCTCTTCTTCCTCCTCTTCCTTCTATACTTCCTCCTGGTCCTGGCTCCTCTTTCTCCTCCTGTTCCTCCTCCTTCTCTACATGGCCCTCTTTCTTGTTCATTTTTCCCCTTTGTTATCTGTGGATAGCAGATGAGGACCAAAAAAAAAAAAGTGTTTCCAGGGTTCATGGTCCCTTCAGAAACCCATCCTTTAGCTATGGGGTCTAGTATGTCAAAGGTAATATCCATCTGGAAAGACACTGAAAAGGACCAGGCAAGACCCCAGCCTGTAGACCTACCTACTGCTCTGATAGGAAGCTCAGATACATTAGTCATCAAACAAGCCCAAATGCACTCCTTGCCTTGCCATAAGCCATGACATCACTGACTCTCTGAACAGACTTCCCTTCACTTCTTCCTTCCTACAAGCTCTTGGAACAGAGGTTGTCCTCTCTGTGGGCTAGCTCCTTGGAGACCCTATCCTTCCACACACACTTCTCCCCCCACCCCCACCCCCCACTGTTTACTAAACTTTGTGACATCTGTTTCAGTACCTCAAAATTACAGCTGCTTGGCCTTTTCCAATGGTTGGATTGCTTGGTTCATCTTCATATTTTCTCTCTGATATTTTACCTAACCTGCAGGCTAATCTCCACCTTCCTTTTCAACTATGACAATGAGCTCTAACCTCTTTCTATGCCAAAGATCCAGGCCTCCAAACTCTTAGGGAACCCCAGATCTCTGCTTGGGCCAAAAGAGAGTCTGGACATCTGTACCTAGTCAAGTAAAAAAAAACTGATAAATCAAATTCTTTATTTGAATGATAGCCATACAATACATCTGACTTAAAAATACAGCTCCCCTTATAGAACTACTCTGGTACAGATTGTCACATCTGATACTATTAACAACCCTATCATATCCATATCCCCATTTGCTTCATTCAAATGAGAAAATGGCTTAAGAGATGTTGAAATGAATCTCTCAAACTCCGATCTATCAACCAAGACATATCTAACCTTTGAAGAGTGAATTCTAAGGCTGCTGTGTAGCTCAAAGCAATTGTGAGCACTCTGTCAAGAGAACTGCAATAGTTAGATTGCTGGGACTGCAGAGTTGCTTGCTGAAATCACAAACAGTGCCTATGAATTCCCACAGAACCACCTCACTTTTTTCTCCTCAATACATTTTTTTAAAGTCAAATAAGGCAGCATTCCTATTTTTTTTTCAGATGAAAACATTTGAGAAACAAATTCATGGACTGATTTGACTATTGCATTAAAGATCTGAAGATAGAAGCCCTTCCACCCCCCACCTATTCTGAAATTCTTGGTCAAATTTTCCTCATTAATTAATTATAATCTGTTGCTAATGGTATTGTGAGCTCATTTACTATTGCTGAAGATAAAATAGAAAAGTGCATAGGTATATTTTAACACTTGTTACAAATCCATAACTGTATGGTTAGCAAGCCTCCTTTATTTAATTTTCACTACTCAGCAGTTCAATAGGAACATGTAGTTCCACATACACAGTTGACATGAAGCCACTCATTCTCAAACATGCAAATATTATACACCTCACCCCTACCTGTCATCAGTCTTCAGCCACAGTGTCTACCAGACCAGCCATTTCCAATTAGGGAAGGTTCTGGCATTTGTCTCTGTGAATATATTTTTTAAGCAACAATTTGCAGCCAAACCCTAGGTCTCCAAAGGTGGGAACTGACAGGGAAAAAAAGCATTTTGTGCCTATTTCTTTTGAAACATAAAAGTTTTCATCTCTGCAGGAGAAATTAATTTTCCCTGTTTAAAATGACAGAGAAAAAATTCTTATCTTTGCTTTTCATTCTAAGAGCTCAGGGAATACAATATGGAAGCGAAGGCATGTTGATCTTTCTTGTTTCCCTGCTGAGCCAGATGAGTTGATTTCTGAACAAGATTCTCAGTATTCTATAAAGGAGTTAGGAATCTGGTTAGTTACTGTTGAATGCTATGAGATATTAATAATGATAATAAAAATTGTAAGAATCTTCTTTTTTTTCAGCACTATTAAAGGTATTTGAAAATGTTCTCTACAGCTTTACTAGCCAATCTCTACTCCATAGTATTAAGAATGTCCAGTTTTCCTCCCTGCTGTGGTATGAATTCCCAAAATTCATGTATTAGAATCTCTTAACCCATTATATATCAGGAGGTGAAGTCCTTGCCAGGTGATTAGATTATGAGGGTGGGGCCCTCAGGAGAGAGATTAGTGTCCTTATAGAAGAGGTCACAGCAAGGTCCTTTTCTCCTTTTTCCAAGTGTGGACACACAGAGAAGTTGTCAACTATGAATTAAAAAACAAGCTATCACCTGAAAGCAAATCTTCTAGCACCTACATTGTAGACTTCCCAACTTTGAGAACGATGATAGATAGATGTCTGTTGTTCATAGATATCCCAGTTTATGGTATTTGGTTTCAGCAACCTGAATGTACTAAGATTCTACATCTTTCCTGTGGTGTTAATTATTTTATTTTATCTCCAACATAATAAAAACTACAGAATGCAGCTGAAGACACAATGGTCTTTATAGTCTTATAGAAGTAGTATTTATAGAAGAAAATAGAACTTGGAAGTCAGGCCCAAGTTTAGTATTTGGCTGTACTGCTTATTAAGACTTTGAATCATTTGTCCTCTAAGTTCTCAGTTTCTGGTCTCTGTAATGGGTACAATAATTTACCTATCCACCTGACAGATATATGGTGAGGGTCAAGTCAGACAAGACTATATAAGCCCTTCATTAATAATGAAACCCATCTTAACGGCAGGGGTTGCTGTCTTAAAATAAGTGCCTGAATAGAGAGCCAAAATTTTTCCAGTATTTCCCAGTTCATCCCACAAGGCATGTTAACTATCCCAGAAGTTACTTAAATAAAAGGAAAAGAAGAATTAAAAACCCAACATAATGAGGTTTTTAGGGAAACTCATGGTGCTGTGGTTTTCAACTTTAATTTCCTTAAAAACAAAACGTAGTAAAAATACCTGCCCTAAGCTTGCTATAAAGTTTATGTGTGTGTGTGTGTGTGTGTGAGTGTGCATACCCTAGACACAAAAACCAACACACAATAAGTACTAAGTTAGTGTTTGTTCCTTCTCTCTACATGGTTCAGGCACTCACTCAATCTGGCTTGTTCTTGGTTTGAGAAAAGCCCTGGTCTTTCAAAGTGATCATCAGAGTAGATAACTGAGTCTATGTGGTGGAAGCTGGGAAACATTAGCTGCTAATTAGATGCCACATAATCTGAGGTCAGGGACTTTGCTCTATGTGGGATATACCACAAGACAAAGAAATAGGGCCACTTATTTAACCTAGGGTTAACTTTTAGAACAGTATTTTTAAAATGTTGTTAATAGAACCCATATTAAAAAGCAAATTTTATGCAATGGTCCTGTATATATAAGCATGCACATATATAATCAAAGACATAACTTGATGAAATAATCCCTAATTTTACTATCATTAGTTTAACCTCTTTCTATTCTATTTGTCTAATTATCTTTAAAATTGTATTTTATGATGCACTAATTGATAACAATCCAAAAGTTCACAAAAACAACTTTACAGGTCTCCAAGCATGATCTCTAGCCCCACAACTTTTTGATTGCTGCAGAACATGTCCCTGACAAATAAGTCACAAAAGCAAATTTTATTGTTTTACAGTAACAAAACAAAGAAGTCATAATCATGATGGTTACTTTAGATGATAGAAAAAATACACAACAGGAATAAAATGTACTTTGTTCTTTTTTTGATTGTTTAGTTAATGACCCCCAGAGAAGAAGTTCAACAATTTCTCTTCACCTGAAATGCTAAGAATCTTTTAATAGCAATAAAAGGGAGACATCTGTCTTAGGTTTTCCCAGCCCTACTAAGGGCAATCACTTCATCACACTCTGCCACTGTCACCATAAATAAGACCTAGGTCTTACAAACGTCCCTGCTACCTGGGACAAGCCCAGAGCTAAATCACATCTCCAAATCCAGCCTTGATTGACAAATGCACCAGTTTCCCTCAGACTTGGAGAGTGTCCTCTGCTGCAATGTAATTAGAGTTTTTAATTTTTGCTTTTCAATAGAAGATTTCCTAGAAAAGGAGCAGATGAATGAATGATTGGGATCAGCATAAAACCTCCTAACTTTCTCTTTAGTGTCTAACTTGCATCTGTTCAAGTAGGTTTGTTTTATTAATGCTTACTAGCCTAAAGCTACTGTGATGATGTTAAAGATGCAGTGTTAGCACAGCACTGACATATATATTTGTTTTCTATGAGAAAGAAATTAACGATTACATGGGATATTGAACCCCTGGCTTTCCTCCAACTTTCTGGTCTCCATGTTCAAAGGGAGGATTAAAGGTAGAGATCAGAAAGTGTTCCCCAAGGGGATTACTGTTAAGAACTGAGTAGGGATCAGGATAACACAGACTCAAGGCCAAGGCGGGATTTCACCTTACCTCCACAGGAGACTTGACTTCCTCCTTATCACTCACTCCTTGACCATCAGGTGATCCAGATCATCAGGTAATTGGTGAAGAAGGAAACAAAGTTGTCTCTTGACTCCTGAAGTATCTTAGCAGCAATGTCAGACAGAATGCAGGATTTTATTTGCCATAAATGCTGTAGACCCTTTGTCACTAAGCATAAGACAGTGTAGCCAACTCCAGTTTGATCCAGGCTTGCATTTTTATTCAAGTTATTGAAGCATGGAGCATTTGGATTCAGTTTCTAGGCAGCCATTCTCTTGGGTTCTAGGGACTACACAATCGCAATGCAAGACATCCATTGAAGCATATGAGAGCAATGATGGAGGCAATGTTCAACCACAAGGAAAGGCAGGGGCAGGAAGACCATATCCCAGTAAACTGGTCAGTGATTCAGGTCAGATCTTCAGGCCTAACAGAAATCAGAAGGTGCCCTAGAAACCAGGGGCTGGATAGAGGGAAAGCTGCACTAATGGACTCCTCAGAACAGGTAGCCAGGAGCCTGGAGGTGAGGCTACCCTGCACTTCCAGAGCTGTGTTCAGACCTCATGTTCCAGATGTAAGAAAGCTAGTTCTTCTCCTGTGGGAGAGTCCCTCTTGGGAATAGTTGCCACTAGTTCTGGGTCAAGGAGAGGTTAAATCTGTGGCTGGCCAACCTGCATCTCCTATGCATACACAAGGAAACTTGTTAGGGTCTGTAAACAAGTCAAGATGGCTCCTGGCATTTTGCCAGAGGGAGCGGTTTGTGAAGTAATGCCAGTGAGCCATTAAGTGTGGAGATTCCTTATTGGTTGACTGCTGTATCTAGCTTATGTTAATTAAGATAAAATGTGTGGAATGTATACATACCCCTCCTGTCCTACAATAAATGCAATAAATGGCTCCCACTCCTGCTGTATCAATCTACACAAGTTCCTCGTCCCCCCCCCCCCCGTTATTTTGCTGCAGCCAGACTGCGGCAGAAACTGAGCTTCAGTTTCCTCATTTCTAAAATGGAATAATAATAATAATACCTGCCCTTGTGGTTGTTGAGAAGTTTGAGTGAGTGGATGTATGCTAATCATGAGGTATAGTGCCTGATGCCATAATAATAACAGTAGCAATACTGATTTTATTCTCATTTTAACATTTATTTCCCATGCCTGGACAACAATGGAATTTTCTAGGACTAATTCTACCCACTTTTCTCATTCACTGGGCTTAAGAAAGTCTTTTGAGTTCTGTAGGAGAAAGAGTATATGGGTCAATTGTTAAATCCCAAATCCCATATTTCTGTACAAATGTGCCAAAATCCAATACCAATACCCTGCCTTTCTTCATAACCACCCCACAGTAGCTCTCTGGTACACTTTTCTTTTTATTTTTTATTGGTGCATTATAACTATACACAATATTGGGATTCATCGTTACATATTCATACATACACATAACAAAATTTGGTCAATTTAAATCTCCACTTCTTCCCCTTTCCCTCACTTCTTCCATTCCCCTGCTCTCCTTTCTCTATTTTACTAGTTTCCCTTCTATTTTTATGGGATTCTCTCATATCTTTTTCCCCCTTTTTTCTCTCTAGTATCCACACAAAACAAAAAACATACAACTCTTGACTTTCTGAGTCTGACTTATTTTGCTTAACACAGTACACATAAGATCCATCTATTTTTTTGCAAATGACATAACTTCATTCTCCCTTATGGTTGAAAAAACTCCATTGTGTGTATGCCATATATATATATGCCATATTTTCTCTATCCATTCATCTGTTCATGGACATTTAGGTTGGATCCACAATTTGGTTTTTGTGAATTGTGCTGCTATAAACATGAGAATATATGACTCTGTATATGCTGGATCCATATATATATAATATGACTCTGTATATTACTCTCTCTCTCTCTCTCTCTCTCTATATATATATATATATACATACATACATACATATATATATATATAATATGCTGACTCTAATTCTTTTGGCTAGATAATAAGGAATGGTGTAGCTGGATCAAATGGTTGATCCATGACTAATCTTTTGCAGAACCTCCCTACTGATCTGCATAATGGTTATACTAATTTACAATCTTACCTAAAGTGTATAATTCTGGCTTACTTTTCTTCAGTCATCTCAACTGCCACTCAATGGTGGAGTTACTAAGAAAACTTGAGTTACACAACAACCTGGATGGAAAGAGGGTGGCAGATGCTCAGATCTGCCCAATTTTCCAAGTGAATAGCACAAAAGGATCCCTACTTCACTTCAGGGATCATTACAAAGTATAGCACTGGGCCTGGCTGGTGTGCACATACATGACAAAGAGACTAGCAGGTAATCATTCCTTTGGGAGGAAATTAGTGTTCTTCCTAGGGTGGGAGGCTGAAATTAGCTAACCTATGAGGACAGATGCTCTTGTCAAAAAGACACCTGGAATCTGGGCATGGTGGTATACATCTGTAATCCAGTGACTCAGGAGGCTGAGACAGGAGGATCAGGAGTTCAAACCCAGCCTCAGCAACTTAGTGAGGCCTTGAACAACTCAGAGAGACCCTGTCTCTAATAAAATATAAAAAATGTCTGGGAATATGTGTGGCTCCGTGGTTAAGCACCCCTGGTACAAAAAAAAAAAAAGATACCTGGAAACTTCCCTTGGTTGTATGCTGATCATGAAGTATTTGGGGAAGGCCTGGTAGAAGGTGATGAGTCTAATCCTCACTCATAGAGGAAAAGGCTCTGACCAGCTCCAAGTGCAATTACAACTTTACACTCCTCACTGAGCAGCCTCAGACTGAAGCATTTATCTATATTCCATAATTGTCAGCTAGAAGAACTACACAAAGATAGAGAGACCTAGGGCCTCCAAATGCTCCAAAGTTGAGCAGCTTCTCTCTGGCCACCTCTGGATTACTTAAACCACATTCTAGGACACCACTCACTCCTTCACATGCAGTGTCTTTGCCAACCTTCCTCTTTCTTTTCACATTCTTTCTTATCCCCAAGGACAAAGCTGAACCTGGTGAAATTTCCAATAAATACACTTCTAATTTTCAGATAGAGCCATTTCCATCACAGCCATCCTTACTTCCATCATAGCTCCATGTTGATGTTGAGGAAAACAAAGAACCCTGGGAAGTGTGAGCCATCTCTAGCCTGGAGCAGAAAATATTCCTCCATGGACCCAGACTTCTACATGGAACACAGTAGCTCAGTGACACGGCCTTCAAGAGCCATTCCCTCCAGACAGGGAATGAACATGTGCTCTTGGGCATGGAGTATGACTTGTGATTAAGGTTTTGCTCTAGAGCAGGATGAGGCAAGTCTCTAGAGAGAGTCTTGAAGCCATTGAGCTATGCCATTGTAACACAAAGCAGCCCAAATAATATGTGAACACATGAACACTGCTGCGTTCCAATAAAATTTTATTTAGGTAAGCAGTCAGTGGGCCAGATTTGTCCTGCAGGCTGTAGTTGAATGATACCCATTCTAGAGGAAACTATTCTTTATTTTTATAAAGCCATCCTTCCTGTCAGACTTCTTGTTTGTGGCCCAGGGCTGGTGTCCCTCACCACTTAACTGTTCCTCCTTACTATATTGATCATCCTTCTCTACTCCTTCCTTTTTCCATCTTTTGGATCCTTAATTTCTTTTTATCTGTATTTCATAAAAAAAGAAAGCACTTGCTTTCCATATTGTCATATAGTCATCTGTGTTGCACATCCATTCAATACTGGACTTCTTCACAGTTGTTTTTGAGAATTTGTAAAAGTTTTTGGATGGCATATTTCATTAATATTAGCTAATAAACTGACAAAATTGATATGCCTTGCTTCTTTTCCTGAACCAGTTCCACCCACTACCTCCCCAGCAGCTGTGGCTCAGAAGCAGCTCATGTCTAGGTTTGGGCCTCTCTGTGTTGGAGGATGAGCCTCTGAGAAGGTCTGCTTCCAAGAATCTCCAGGAGCTGGTCTATGCCAGTTCCTTCCACTTAGAGCAGCAAAACTGGTCATGATGGAATAAAGGAGCCCTGGCAGAGGCATGAGTGGTACAGCAAGGGACAGAGTGGCTTTTAGTAAAGGTCCCAAGGGCAGAGGCCTTCCATAGCACTCAGCATAGGAGTGTTCCACCCAAGGTGCCTGTGGCTGAAGGCACCTCCTTTCTGCATCCTGGCCTCATTCATCCTGCCTTTTGTCCTCATCTCTTCCACATGTAAGTCTCCTTTCTCTTATTTTGCAAAAGGATTGATTTTTAATCATGCTAATCTTATTGCCTGGCCATTGTCAATGTGGAGCTGAAGTAAGTGTCTGAGGTCACAAGTCCAGGGGCAGCAGTTCCTCTAATTGTTAAGGAGATGCTCAGAAGCCATTTGGTCACCCCATATAGTTTTTTTTCCTTGGGAAAACTTTACCTGCTGAGAGTGCAATCTTAGATGCCTGCTGTGATTTTGGCTCCAGAGAGGGTGTCATGTGAGATGTGGCCCAAGTCCAGCTTCCTCTTTGTCTCCTAAGGTAAGATATTTCCTCCTCTCATGCCTCCTTGGCCTCTAGCTAATTTCACTGATACACCAAAGCATCAATTTTTAATCTGGCCAAATCAGTGACAAATGTTACAGGTTGTAATTATCCAAGGAATTCCTGAAAACTAATTAATACACAATCCCCACAATAAATTACAGCTTTCCTTTGGGTTTATGTTCCAGAAAACTGTTTTCTGAGGAGGCAGAGAAACAGGGTTGCTCCGTCTTGCCAGGGACCATCACAAAGCTTCTCTTTCTTGGACTTTGCTGTGCATTTGTGGGTGTTTGTGAGAGGTGGCTACAGGCAGCATGCCAGGGCTCTGGGCGGCAGTCACATCATCTTTGTCCACTTTGAAGAATTTACCAGAATATCCACAGTACTCTGTCCCATCATTTTACCACAAAGAGAAACATCAATTAACTTGGAAAAATCAGAAGCAGGAGCTGCAGATGATGCTGGGGAGGAAAGAGAAGTGACCTATTTCTCTAGTTCTGAGACCAGGAAAGCAGTGTTAAGTGACAGGTCAACAATGCATTTTTCAGCAACAGTACCTGCCAGGGAAGAAACACAAATGCAGACTTTTAATTTTTTTTTTCTTTTTCTCCCACTAACAACAGACATAGATTCTTGGACCTTGCTAAATATCTAGGCACTCATAGAGCTTGTTTTGCATTTGGAAATCAGACTCAAAAATTATATCAACAATAATGCAGGACATTAGCTCATTTATGGAACTCATATCCGCACACTTGAAGACCCTTCACCTGAGCTGACACGTGAAGTGTAATTCAAAATGTTAATATCATTATCAGGACAAAAGGGGAAACAAGCGAGCAAACTTATAAACATTCTAAGCATGGAGTCAGAGGATGGAGAAATTTAGAAACAATTTTTATGTGTCAGGAGAGCCAAAGATGGCTGAGAGAAGGTAAATGTTCTCTGAATCGTTATCATAGTTAGAAGGTTCCTATGGGGGTTGTTGTGTGAGTGGCAGTTGTCCTCTGTGTGTGCATAGATGTATAGTGTGTGTTTGGCAGTATGTGTGAACATGTGTGCCCACAAGTTGTGTGTGTGTAGAGATATGATCCATGTCCACATATGTGTGATGATATGTATATGTGATGTGTGTGTGTAGGTGTGAGGTTATACCTGTGTGTGTCTGTATTGGTGCATAGGTTGGTATTGTTGTGTGTGTATGTATGTGGCGGTAGACATGCATGCAGGTGTCTTTCAGTATGCATATTTACATTTGTATGTGTACATGTACATTGTATGTATATAAGTACATGCAAGAAGGCACACATAGCCTATACATGTAAACATTTTCACGTGTTCACATGTGTGAGAGGATGAACTGTGTACCTTGCTTATGTAAGTCTGTGTACAGTCACATGTGTACACATGTGTGAATATGCACTTATGTGTACATGTGTGCAACTGTAGATGGTATGGGTGTGTGTGCATATATATGAAGATATACATGTACATTTGTGTATTTGTGTGTGTACTTGTGTCTATGTAGATGTGAATACATGTGAGGCTCTATATATGTGCAGGTATGGTACATGAGTGCATTTGTATGTATAGAGGTGGGTAAGGGGTGTGTATAGAATATGCATGTTTGCATGTGCCCAGGTATGTATACACATTCACACACACAGGCCAAAAACTTGCAATAGATCAGCTAAGATCCCCACTGTTCGGCAGCCTCTGCCCCACTTCCCTGTCACAACCCACATCCTTCTTTTTGCCTTCATATTTCCATTAAAATGACCAACTCTCCACTAGGAGGGCCAGAGGAGTGGGAGACATCTTGTTCTTCACTCACATGCCCAGCACCTGGCCCTGAGCCTGGCTTATGGCAGGAGCTGATGAAACATCTGCTGAAGGCAGAAAGTGGACACTGCTGATGAGCATGAGGCGGTAGTTAGTGTGTGTGGCAGAAGCTCCCTTCCTACCTGTTTCCTCACCAGAAGTGCTGTGCTCCAGTAGGCAACTTTGGGTTCTGGGAATTGTCACTTTTTCTTGGCATGTTTGTTTTTTTTAAAACAAATGCATTTTTTGAATTAGTGTGGAATACAAAAGAATAAACTTTATAGAAATGTGAAAAAAAAACCTCTTTTCAAAATTCACTGTTTCTTTTCCTGAAATCTCAGCATCCTCCTGATGATTCTCACTTTCTCACCCCTTATATCCACTTGGTTATCTGTTATTTCAGTTTAGAAACGATTCAATCTCTCACTCCTAGCTACTGCTTTATGAAAATAGTCATGCTTTCTTGCCTTTATCACTGCAAGGAAACTTCAACTGTCTTCCTTTTTCATTTCTCACAGTCCCTGCTACACACCTGGCCCAGAATACCTCACAACAGAAAGACCTCATTGTATAAGGTCAAAACATACGGAATTGACAATGGCCAACCCATCTTGAACTACAAACATTAGCAGTTCAACATGACACTAGTATCTAACTCACAAATCTGTTTACATTCTATTACAATAGTTCAGACAGGGGAACTTTCTGAATGCCATTTCCTAGTCACTTTCTCAGACTTAAATAAGCATTTTTCTAATCAGCTTTCATTACTGTGACAAAATACTTGAGATAATTAATTTAAAAAGGAAAGGTGTATTTTGTTTCAAGGTTTCAGTCCATGGGCCTGGGGCAGCATGGTATTTCATGGTGAGAGCTCATGGCAGAGAAAGGCTGTTCACCAAATGGAGGCCAAGAAGCTAATAGAGGGAGAAGAAGGGACTTGGATACCCGTCTTTCTTCAAGAGCACACCCCTGTGTTAGTCAGCTCTTTATCACTGTGAGAAAAAGAGTTGACATGAACAACTTGGGCTTACAGTTTCAGAGATTCAGTCCTTGGTTGGCTGACTTTATTGCTGTGGGTGTGAGATGACACAAAACAGTATGCTGGAAGCGTGTGGCAGAGGAAGGCTGCTCAGCTCATGTCAACCTAGAATCAGAGACAGAGATTGAGGCACCAGGGATAAAATATAGACCCCCCCAAAAAAAACTCAGCCCCAGTGATCTACCTCCCCCAGTCATTCCCTACCCACCTATGGTTACCACCCAGTTAGTCCATTCAAATAATTAAGACATCAAACAGATTAATCCACTAATAGATTATTGATCTTATTATCTAATCATTTTCCTTTTGCATTGACACAGGACTTTGAGGAAACACCTTATATCTGAACCATAATACCCCCAATGACCTAATTTCCTTTTACTAGGCCCTACTTCTTTACATTTCCACTACCTATCAATAGCTTCATGGTTTGGTGACCAAGCCTTTAACATATATGCATTCATATATACAGGATAGTACAGAGTATTTTAGAACTGATTTCCCATAGATGTTATTTACTAGATATTAGGCAGCAAATAATAGACATATACCATCGAAATGCATATTCAAATCAAATAATAAAGGATGTCTATATACACATTTAATACCTCTCTATATTGTTGAGTGAATTATATCAATTCTGAAGTCAATACACAATTTCTCTCAGCATAAAATCTGTCATACAATCTCAGAGTTGGTCCTGACGTCATTAATAATTGACTGAGTGACCTTGAACATACCTTGTATAATTGTAAGCTCTATTGTTTTCCTCTACAAATTGGGCACATGAGTAGCATGTAACTCACAGCCCAATGAGCTTTGCTGAAAATTAACAATAGATATAAAGTATTAAATATGGTGTCTGGAATTTATTAAATGCTCCACGAGGTTGAATGGCATTGTTCTCTGGATCAATACAAGGCCAACTATTAGGATTCATCTTCTCTGGTCCTTTTCAGTGCTCTGTAACTAAACGGTAACTCTGGAAGTATTTTTCCAAATTCTCCTATGTTTTAGAGGAAGAGGAGCTTTTTATTAAAAAAAAAAGTTAGATGAAGCTAATGGCAATCTTTCTCTCTTTTAAAGCACATTTTGTCTGAATATGTTGATATATTTTTCTTACCCTTAAAGAGTGTGTAACTAATTAAAACAAGTAAAAAATAATTTTAAAAAAGAGTGTGTATGAAGAAATTTTAAGCAGATTTCCTAAATTTGAGTGTTTTTTGCCAGTCATGCAGGATTCCAAAATGAATTTAGTCAAGTTGTTGTGGATATTTTGTAGTTAGTATTCTTTACTTCATTTTCTGAGAAAATATTGGTATTGCACTAAGTTTTTAAATGACACATATAATTATATCCTTATTAATAGATACCAAATATTATCACTTAATACATGGCTCTAATTAATTATGTTTTTAAAATTAAACATTTAATTTCTACCAAGTTATATTTAAATAATTAAGTCTAATGCTAATGAAATAGAGTGTGTGCCAGCATCTTCTTTATAAATGCAAAATAAAATGACCTATAAAATTAAGTCTAATTTCTTTTCCTTGACTAGCCAGTGCCTCAACCTCTGGCTCCTCCTCCCTAGCTTCTTGTCCCACCAGCCACCACACACAGTTTATGTTCCAACACGTGGAAGGGACTCACTTTCTGTGAGCACTTCAGTCTCCCATGATTCCAGGTCTTTGAGTATACTCTTCTTCATCCTGGGGTGTCCTTTCCCCATTTCTTTGGTTAAAGTCTCACATATACCCTCTTGGGGACACCTTCTCAGCCTCTCTCTAATGGAGTCACTAATTCCTTCTGCTGAGTTCCCAGAGTACAGCTGCCTGTTCCTCTGTGAGAACATTCCCTGAGCCAGACATCATCGTGGTGCATACCTGTAATCCCAGTGGCTCAGGAGGCTGGGGTGAGGAGGATCACAAGTTCAAAGAGAGACCCTTTATAACTTAGCAAGGCCTGGTTTCAAAATTTAAAAAAAAAAATGTAAACAGGGCTGGGGATCTGACTCAATAGTTGAGTGCCAGTGAATTCAATCTCTGTTCCCCCCCACCAAAAAAAAATAAGATTCTCTGGATAACACTGTGACTGGCTTTTGATCCCATTAGTACCCTACTAGGGTTCTTGCTCCTACTTTTCTGTCCAGCCATAGGACCTAGCAGATGGCAGATGAGTAAAGAGTATTTTTCTTTTTTTCTTCTTTTTCCTAAATTAATGAATACATAAATAAACCAAAGAAAAGTTGTTTACAAATGACAAATGCTTGTAGAATAAATGGACAGATTAAATATATTAGTGACTAAGGATTTTAGTGAATTTAGGATTAATATGGCATAAGTACACAGAATAATGAATGAAAATCTGAATACTACTTACATGTTAAAGTCCAAAGTTAAAGACATACTACAAAGCAATACCCTTGGGTTAAATGAGGTGATTTATTTAAAATATCTAGCAAATGTGTGTCAGTGAGCTCTCAAATATAGTAGAATATTCTACCATGCTTCTTATTGTTGTTATTACTAAGTTGCTCCATAATTAGCAAATGAAAAGAATACCTAATGAACATATGTTACCAGATAATGCTAGAGCATCTACTTAGCAAAGCTATTTTTGTTTGCATTAAGGAAACTTTTGAAATCAATTATAATATATAACAGCTTAACTATATAAAATGAATAAAATAATTTTATGCACACACATATATAATGTTATTTGTTATGCTTCTTATAATGGAGTGTCATGGTTTTGTTAAGTAATTAATTTACCACTTTATGCCAAATTGCTGTGACATATTATGCATCATATTAAATTTTATTTTATGTTGTATAAGTATATTTTACTGTGTTTATAATAAATCACCATGATTCTTCCTACGAGTGATATTTATTTATTCAGTCCTTGTGACAAACTTTCTCAATGTTCTTTTTTTTTTAAATATACAACTCACATTTTATTTTAGTTAAATTCATAATATAGGCAAAAGTAAAAATTATTATAAATATTTAGCTAACAGTGCTTTATATCTTGCTTTTATAGTACACTACAACAGACACATAAAAAGAATTATCTAATTAAAACATTTTCCTAAGTATATCTCTAAAACCATAAAAATATTAATGTAAATCATGTTACATATATTTTAAAAATTAAACTGACATATCCCATCACCAAGTTTATGGGGAAAAGACAGGTACATGTGTTGGTACATTTGAAAGTTAATGATGAAAAAACAGGTTCAGAATCATAAGTTGATGTATTTGAGTATGCATACACAAAGAACACAAATGGTTTAAATTATTAAAATAGCTGCACATTTCTCAAAATGCACATTTGGCAGCAAGATGAATTGTTCGCCAATACACAATACATATATCAGGTGCTTACATCTCCAAAGACTGAAGATACTGGGTGGAAAACCTAGAAAGAAAATGTTATAGAAAGAAAAAATGGGTCTTAGACCTATTATTACTGAAAACTGATACCCTTAGTTACTACTTATTAGTTCTGTATAGAAAAGTTTGAATCATTCATGCAAAGTAGATAATAACTTTTTATTTTCCTTTTTACACACAGTTGTCTAAGTCATTTTTGAGAACTGAAAAATTATTAGCTATTATTTATGATTCAAGTTTTAGCACTGACCATCCATAAATGAATACTCTATTAATGTACTAGCACAATGTGGTTTTCAGAATTTATACCACATAAACAGATTTTATAAGACACTTAGGTCCTTCTGGTGTTTATGATTTCTTGGATGGGAATTTAATGCAGTATCATGAAGCAAATTCCAAGTTACAGTACATTATGTTAATTCAAGGCTCCAGGGTATTTTGGAAATGTAATAACAAGCTACAGTTTCTTTTGTACTTACTGGGAAAAAAACATATAAACTCTTTCTACCTTGGGTTACACGATTCACATCTTCCCTGAAAACTTATCTGTTATGTACACTATTCCTAACTTAACTTTCGGTTTTAAGCAGTTATTTGGTAGTATCACCACTTTTCATTTTATGGCTTTTAAAAGAGTAAGTCCTTGATGGGCACAGTGGCATGTGCCTGTATTCTCAGGGATTTGGGAAGCTGAGGCAGGAGGATTTTAAGTTTGAGGCCAGCCTCATCAACTTATCAAGACCCTGTCTCAAAAAATAAAAAGGGGTAGGATATAGCTCAGGGTTTTTTTGTTGTTGTTGTTTGTTTGTTTTAAGGTTATTCAGCAACAGAAATTCAGAGTACAGAGTGAAACAAAAAACTCATTAAAAATTCCATACATGATCCCCTTCACAAAATGAATCTATAATCTTGCTTCTTGGGGAGTAGGGCAGAGATAAGAAAAAAGCTCCTGATGAAGCTTGGATATTATCAACAATGTTGTTCTTTTTTCCCTCCATTTTCAAAATAACCCTTTACACAATCTATTTTTATAAGTTATGGGCTTTAAAAAATGATAAATGTGTGATACTCAAGTTCCCCTTTAAAATACCTCAGCCAGCTTACTTCACAAATTTAAAATGACCACTTAAAGATTTACACTATACGAAAAATGTACATTTTCAAATTAAGAAGTTAACTATATACTAATAATATTATACAATTAATATAAAAGCTAAAAGTCTTTAAGAAATTCAAAGTCTAAACAAGTTTTAGCAGGTAAATCAGTTGATTTCATGTTATGATTCTAATGATTAATTTTTCTAACCAGAAAACCACAAAACCTTACTTAGGAAAAGATTCTATTGTTGAACATGGAACCATACTTCTTTTCCCTAAGTCAAGAAAATTTGAGATGTAGAAAATTTTAAAGAATTTTTCAAACTATTTGGTTTACTGATATAAGTATATGGAATTAAAGAGAGCTATAGTATATTATCAAAGGTAACAGCTTATTTAATTTGTAATTTTTCTGATTCTTAAACTCATAAGGAATTACACTAAATTACCATATAATCTTGATTATATTGTTCTGCTTTAAATTAATTAAGACTAGGCTGGGAGAGTGACTCAGTGGTAGATCATGTGCTCAGCATGTAAGGCCCTGGGTTCAATTCTCAACACCAAAATATCATAAAATAAAATAGTTAAGATCCACCTCTCAAACCAAGTTGTTTGAACAGACAATATTGGCCCTGAATTAAAGAATTTTTAAAAAGCATTTTCTGGCTTTAGTCCCTCCTAGTCCATTACTAATGGGGAATACATATCATATATTTTATTCAACTGAATCTTAATCCTTAGCTCTGTGAACCCCTCCACTCTCCAGAGCCTGTAGGGCCCAGCATGTGGTAAGTGTAATACTTAATGAATATTCTTGAATGAAGAGCAATATACCAAGGATGGATTAAGAATTACAAAGAATCTGGAGATAGTGAATGCTTTTACAAAGCTCCCAAACAATATTTTCAAAGTTTTTAGTTTCCTTTTCAGGTTTACTTTGGTTTGCCCTTTTAAATAATAGGAAGAGAAAATATGGCACAAGAATATACGGTTAAATCTCACAGCTAAACTACAAGCAAGAACACATAAATTTTTTTTAAGTTTCCATTCATATACTGAAGAGTGAATTTTATTTATACCACTGGTAAATCCCAACTGCTCCAATTAATCTGACATATAATTATTTTACTAATGACAGGAAAAAATATCTTCCAGTATTTTCATTTTAATAATTATAATAAAACTGCTTAGTTATAGAGTAATAGGCAATTAATGATTTTTTGCGGAAATAAAAAATATGTACATACATTACCCTGATGTCTAGGCCAAAATATATCTAACAACAAATTTTCTTGATTTTTATTACTCATAAAAATAAAGGAAAAATATATTGCAAGTATTTTCTTTCTAGACAATTTCAATTAGAAAATAATAGTTTAATGAAAACAATACAGTGGTTCAAGTGACTGGACTGATGGAGGCAAGAGAAGTAATCAAAAGTTGATAGACAACATTCTGTCAAATACAGCTAAAGAATATGTGCCTAAATGACACTATTTATAGGCAACAGATTGATTTTTATACATCTCAGTTTTATATTCAAGGAAAACACAGGTAAATAATGACCCTAAGTTGTAGTTAAGAACCCCTTCTTTTGGCTTGCAAAATGTAGCCTTTGGACTTAATAATTCCTCTACTTTTCACAATGACAGAGTATCGCAGCAGCCACAGTGGTACCCACTCATGTGCTTGAATGTCAGGAATGCTTTCCTGAAGAGCTTCTTGGAAACTTGCTTCAGAGAGCAGTTCTTTTGGATCATTATGAGTTAATAACTGTATGTCAAACTGTTTAGCAAATGCAGTTAAATCAGGTGGCATCACGCAGCAAGAAGCAAGATTTACTTGGTTACTATTTGGTTTTACCTGTGCCCACTGATAGAGCTGCTCCAACTGTGTTTTATCTAGATCTGAGGTACCTATAGCAACAATCTTCTTGCTTTGAACTAAGTTTTCTAATTCCTCCCAATAAGGCTGTAAATGCTCCAAGGAAAGATTAACTCCATCTTCAATAGGAGGTGACGCAATGATCACAGAATCCAGTTGTGCAACTCCAAGGACTGAACAGGCCATGTCAATTGCATTCCTAGTTGATGATGAAGAATTTGATCCTACAATGAACAGTTTTGCAGAAACTTTCATTTCTTCTCTTTCATCAGGATTTATCTTTTCTACTGCATGAGATACAGTACACTCCAAGACATCTGGAAACTCCCTGACCAAATCTGGGCTGATTTGGGAACTCCACTCATTCAAGGTCTTTTGGATACAATCTCGAAGCTCCTCGCTGTGCGTGGAAGGGCACTTCTTCCGCAGGCGGCCCCAGTTCAGCAGGTTCCCAGTCTGCAGGTGCAGGGTGCGGGCCCGCGCCAGGAGCGCCCCGGCCGCGCGGCTGTCGGTGCCCATGGAAGCGGCTGTCCGAGGAGCCAAGAGGTGACGGGGCGGCGGGAAGGCGGCTATCTCATAGGTCGCGGTTCCCGAGGCCGCAGGGGCGAGCGCGAGGCTTTTGACCCGCGTGGCGGGAGCCCGATGTGCGCTCCGGTTGGAGGAGGCCGGACGGTGGCCGAGCGGCGGCCCGGGATGGAGGCGCTGAGGCTGCGGCTCCGGCTGCTGCGTCTCTGGCGTCTGCCGCCGCCGCCCTTCTCAATGTTCTTTTAACAGGGTATTCATAATTTCTTACATCCTGTCATGCTTATGATACTTGGAGACTATCTTCTACTGTGTTAATATTTTCATATTCAAATAAAGCCCATAATTATCCATTAAAAATATACCCTTTCTTCCACTAGCCCAATTCAAGCTGTGCCTTTTTAACTACTCAAATCAAAATGTTTCCATGAAGGTCAACAGTCATGTTTATAGTAAAATTGATTCTTTCAGTTAATTCTCCATTAATTAAACTACCTTAGAATTGAATGTGGGATAAATTGAAATTGGTTTTTCAGGGTCAGGAAAACCTCTTTTGGAAGGTTCTGATGACTTCCTCTCTTACATCTTGTAAAGAGATTAGATTTCTCTGCAGTTGGCTTATGCAATATGGGAGTTCTTTCTAAACACTTCACATCTCTTAAAATACCATCTGTTGGTACTTACCTCCTTAGCTCAAAAGAGTGGCGCTCTCCGCATCATGTAATATCTCATAAGCATATCTACTTCATTTTTATTTTGGTTTCCCACTGCTTTCTCCCAGCGATGTTGGTACTCACAACCTCAGCCACTCTGCCTGACAATCATGTAACTTCATTTTTAGGAAAAATGCATGTTGTAAAAGGGATAACCTATAGATAACAGTAAATATGCTACTTCTAACTAGAATAGAATGAGACATCTACAAAATTGTGGTTTTAGCCTGGAGTCAATTGTAGGTGGCAGTGTAACTGACTCTGTGCTCTGAGACCAAGAGCCATCCGGTTTTCTTCCTACAACTGAGATCAAAATTCATTGCTCTGTAAACTCCTCAGAATCCCCAGGTGTTTGAGAAGGCAAGGAGATTTGATTTTGTTCTTACAACAAAAAGGCCTGTGTAAAGAATTCTTTTAGTCTGTAACAATAGCAACACTAAATCCTTTTATCTGAAACCTGAGAGCCTGATAAAAATATAGAATTTGGAAGACAGCTCTTAAGATAACAAAATAGAGTCTTTAAACAGCCTAGTTGATTTTTGTTTTCTCATATGGACTCTGAAACATCTACCCCAACCTGAAAATTGTGGACTTCTATCCATCTCTTCTTTCTCCATCTTACCCGTTAATTGTTTGCTCTTGTACTTCTTATGAAAGAAGAAGTAAAATACAGCATAAAATAGAACATGAAGTAAAATAGAACATAAATATCTGCCTGTAGCAATAGAAACAGAATCTCTTGTGAGATTGCCAGTTAACTTGAAGTTTTAGCAAATGATCTTGTGAAGAAATGTCCTTTAGTAGCACTAGCCTCATTTGTGGTTTTAAAATGTAAGGAACAAATTCTCTTAAACACCCTCGCCCTTCAATTTCTGTACAAGTCAAGTGGAGAGTAACAGGGATATTTGGTTATCTCTAATCTAGGACAGAATATAATCTTAATTGATTTAAAAGAAAGAGTTTACTTACCAATCTTTAATTATAATGTGTTGAACATTTTTGTGTACATAACACAATATCTAAAAAGAAGTTTTACAAATTAATAAAAAAAAAGTCTCAACCTCTATGAGGAGTGTGAGTGAATAGTGCAGTAAAATAAATGAGTAAACATTTCTAGCCTACATGATCATAAACATTTAACTTGAGAAAATAACATTTGCGATTGATGTTAGGATGTGGGGGAAATTGCAATTAGCTCTGTGGAGACGCCATTCCATGTTGAGTTTGCCTGAGCCAAGGTAAACAGCAAACTCCACAGGAATTTGAGGTGAGGTGATAGACTGAGTTAACTTTAATGGTAAATTATATAAGAGACTATGGTTGAGCACTCAGAAGAAGGCATAAGTAGAGATCAGACTATGAAATTTACTTTTTTCTCACCAACTCCCCCAAATAGAAGATGATTATACCAAAGCATTCTTAAGTAAAGGGCCTGAGGCAGTGACTGGGGTTTGTGAGGGGCTCCTCCTACAAGATATCAATACCTTAGAATTTAGATTTCAGTTAAATTGTTTATGCAAAGACTATGCTTTGTCAAAGTAATTCTTTAAAGCAAATGGAAATAATGAGACGTATACATGTGCACATATAAAGATGCATATGTCTATATATCTATATTTAATTTTGTATTACTCTGGAAAAGTACCTGAGATAGCCAGGTTATAAGGAGGAAAGGTTTACTTTGTTTCCTGGTTTCAGACCATGGTTGCTGGGCCCCATTGCTTTGGGTCTGGGGTGAGGTAGCACATCATCATGGGAACATGCAACAGAGGAGGCTGCTCACCTCATGGTGGCCAGGAAGTCAGGAAAAGAAAGAAAAGGGTCTGGGGCCCCCATATCCCCTTCAAGGACAACCCTATGACCTAACTTCCTTCCACTAGGCCTCATTTCTTTAAGGTTCCAATACCTCCTAATAGTGCCTCACACTAATTATTAGGCCTTTAAAGCATGAGCTTTGGGGATACATTCTACATCCAAACTGTAGCACTTGGTTGTCACTTTTAAATGCTTCCACCTATATGAAGCATGCCTCTCAACTATAAAGATAAGTGCCTCCTTCTCTAATACTCACCTAACTGCTTACAGCCTCCTGTCTGACCTCAAACTTCATGCTCATCAGTGCCATCGTTCAGTTAATTCCTACCCCTCTGGTATTGCTCAAGCATCTCCCACAAGTCTATGTTACTGTATTCTCATGTTAGGTTTTTTAGTTGCTAATATGTATGGCATTTTGAGGTTAGTGAGGAGGAGGTGCTTGTGAAAATGGGAATACTATCTGAATCAAAGCCATTTGAGTCTCTGGAACTTGGTCCCTATGGAGATGAGTGCTTCACGTAGTTTATTTCATTTGCTGTACCCTTAACTTTGACTCCTCAACATTGCTTCATGCATCTCTCCAAGATTTTTTTTTAGCTACATATCATACAATTAGGGATAAGTTCCTCACAGTTTACAGCGAGGTTTATGAAGTTCTTTGTGATATCAATAGACTTTGAAATTTTTCCAATGGCGTTGCCAAGGATAAAGAAAAAAAAAAGGGAGAAAAAGAAACATATGCCCATCAGGATCCTCTGCATAGGAGATCTTCTCACAGAGACAAGATTCATAATGATGTGTATAAATCCAAGCAAGCTTTAATTTCCTTTCACTTACTCTAAACCCTGTGGGGAAGGATGTGAGGAAATATCACAAAGAAGAGGTTGGGGTTACAATCTCTTATCACTCCTTCTGCCTCTACATGCTAAAGACAAGAAAGACGGGAGGCATCTTTTGGGAGCCTCAAGCATTTGGAAAGCTAATTTCCTCTGCTTGGGTACAAGGAGAGAACTTCAGTGCCTGGGACCAGCCGAAGAGAAAGAACAACATGGACAAGACAGGACCCATTCTGTTGTCTCAGGCATTAGAGAGAGAGAGCCTCAGTATTATCCCCTCTAAAGACCCAGGTCCATGAGTCTGATTGTATCAGAAATGACCTGGCCAGAAAACATCCACTTTTTGCTACCTTCTAAAGTAGGACTGTGCTGTGAAGCAAAAACTAAATGTTCAGGATGTGGGAGCTCTTCTCCAAACAGACACACACACACACACACACACACACACACACACACACTCACAAAAACAACAACAACAAAAAACCACACAGAAACAGAAACAACAACAAACAGACAAAAAACAGACCAGTTCATGTAAAATACAGAGCTAAAAATTAATCATGCTTATATTTGAAACATAACATTGATGCTGAAATTCAAACTGTTTATTCCCTGTAAGTTTCATCAGTCAGAATTTTATATAAGACACGGGGGTTTCGGGAAGGAGGAGAGAGCTTATAATTGCATATAAGCCAACATTTTGAGGAGAAATGGTAATAACAAAATAATATAAAATGTAATTTTCTGAGTATAAGAGGAAGTGAAGTTGTTCTAAATCCCAGTATCGGGGATTTTCCAGCCACCTCCTGAGAGCCCCAATTGATGAGTCTATCAACTGACTCTGGAGATTTACAATCTGTTTCCTGCCCCTTCATTTCCCTATATGGGCTCATGGTCTCAAGTTGCTTTAAATCTAGCATCACTGTCTTTGCATCACCAGAACTATTATTTTCATGTCTTTTGTGAGCCAGTATGAGTCAAAACTGTTAACCAGAACATAAAATAGTGTCAGAGAGAGAAAAACGTGGAGGAGTTAAAAGAAAAACAAGCACTTTTAGAATAAGGAAAGTACAGAGTAGCACATGATGTTCCTTGGCTGGGAAGAATAGATGGTGTGCATTTCTGGTGTAGAAATGACATTTATAACAGTAAGAGTTCCATATCAAATAAGTGCCAAGTGGCACACAAGTAAACATGTTTACAAAATTATGAGTCAGAAAAAAATGCACAGATTTATCATCTTATAACCTTTCTGAGAATGAAAACCTAACCTACTTTTAAATTTTTCATATTTTGTTTTATTTGCACTGAGAAATCACTCCTGGCCTTTCTTCCTAATGTTGCTTAGTTTATATCCCATAACCAAGTTTCTTTGTGGTTTTGAAGCATGTGAGAAAGGAAAGTCCATCTAATATAAAATTAAAGTGGTGATACCACTTAACACAGAAAGACCACAAAATAAACAAAGATCTAAGTGCTTTCAGCAAATGTGTACTCCTTTCCAGATTCTCTGATTCCTTTTCCCATAAGGAGAAATGCTTGCTTGCAAGTTTTAGAAAGATGGTGATGCTTTTTACAGAAGTGTGGTGCAGTGGGACACAACCACAGCTTGATTGTCTTTTGTCCTTGTAGGGTGGTTTCCCTTGACCTTTGAAGCTTCCATTGCACCATGTGTTCCACTATTCCAGGGACTGTGTCACATGCTACTTATCTTAACTGTGCTCAATTATACTGTAGCATTTTAGTAATGAACCATCGGCATCCAGTAAAACCTATCTGGAGCCTTTCAATATGAAAATACAATGAGAATGGAAAGAATCAGGCATGGGAGCGGGTATATTTTAGATGTTTTAACAACAACAGCCTGAACACTGCTCATTTATAAAGTGACAACCTGGCTTTCCCATACACACTGTCACTGCTCAAGTGGCATCAGGTTATCACAGGCTCAATTTCAATTCCTAAATTCCTAGGATCTGGATACCTCTATGGATTTAGTTAATTTCTTTTGGTTTCCTTTGCTAAGCCAACCATATACACAAAAGCACCGCTGTCTTTAACTTCAGTGAATGCAAAGAGAAGGACTGAAAAAAATGGCTGCAGTCTGAGTCAGTGGAGTTTCATCAACTGTGTTAGACAATATTTTAAAGTGCAAGCCTGAAACATTGGTGGACCACTCAATATACAAACGTCTTCTCTCAAACACTAAAATTTTAGCAATTGATTCCTCTCCACAATGAGCCAGCATCTTATGCATTTGTTCCTTCAAGCCACTTAGGTCAGCCCATTTTTCTTAGATGTTGCAGGAATATAAGAGAAAATTTGCACTGTGAGACCAGTTGATGAGTGTCAGGGAACATCTCCCACACCATCTCTCTTTCCTCCTTCTGGCTTTTGCTCTCATTGTTTTACTCCACAAACCACTTTCTTTCCCTCTCATCCTCTATTTATATTTTGATGAAAAATTTGGTCCTCAGTTCCCTAGACCATCTGGATGCAGTTGTTCAGTAAGTGATAGGACATTTATTTCCCTCCTTTAAATATAAGAATGACAACAGATTTTTACTCAACCTCTGGGTCACATGACAGAACCCATAACTTCACTTTTGGCTAAATTAATGTCACATACCAGCTCTTTCTCAGGCAATGTAAACTTTATACAGAAATATTTGTTGATTGAATCATGGGACACAGGAACCTCTGATCTAATTTAATTACATCTTCTACACTGTGAGTAACTTTATGATATTAAAAATTATCTAAAACTTTAAGGTCTTACTTTGGCCCACTGTAAAATAGAAATGTCATGTCTAACGCATAGGTCTGTTTGCTTGCTCACTTATATTTTAACTGAAGGGCGAACAAAAGCAAAGCCCCGGACATACAGTAGGCGATTAGCAATGCTTGCCCTTCCTCCTTTCTCAATAGTGCCTACTGTGTTTCTCTGCCTGTAGGAAGTGCTTCACTACATGAGTAAACTTAGAAAAGAGGGAAATAATAAATTATGTCCTTTCTCATACAAGTGTTGACTCAGTGAAAGAATTTGGGATGGTGTGAAGAATCGAAAAACACAAAGCCCTGGGGAACCCTGCTAATTGTTTTGGGTGATGATGGTGAGATGTTTTATAGTGGGCATAATCAGTATATCCCAGGTTTTACAAGTTGTCTAATAGGCTGCTGGTACTTCTTAGATGGGGCACAGTTTTCACACATCTCTTCTCCTGAAGAAAGCAAATAGAGGATTAAGGAGGAATGCCACAATGCGGCAACATGTCCAGATACTGTCCCCTGGGACTCAGCCCCCTGAGGAAATCAGACGCTCTCCTCCAGTCTTCAAAGTCTGCAATGTAGACAGAGTTGCATTTCATTAGAAAGAGGCATTCTGCAGGGTTCAGCTTTTTCAGAAGGGAGATGGGTGATAGGCAGCTGGGGAGAGCATGTTGGATAAATATGAGTGTCTGGAATTTTAAAAGTGTTCTCCTCTTGCTTCTCAGTAGGTGGCTGCCTCTTGAGGCCTGGCATTCACCCAAGTCTTGAGCATTACCTCAGCATTTAAAGAGAAAACAAGTGCAAAAAAGAATCCACATCGCTGTGTTTTAAGCAGCATCAACATCAAGGAATGCCACAGGCTGGGTTTGGTTCACCCTCTTAGCATGCAAAATTATTTTGCACTATAGAAAGCTGTCTTTTCCCAACCAAGAAAACAAACAAAACAAAAAAAGCAGAACTAATTAAGATCATCATATCTCAATAAATATGCAAATGAAAAATAAAAACAAAGAAATTCTATTTATCACATCATAAAGTTGCAAATTGCTGTACAGGCTGGTTGGGAAGAATTGCAAGGGATAGAGAGGTCTAATGGCTTTGCTTAGACACTGTGTTTGAAAGCTGCATTTGTAGGTTTATGATTGCGAATGAAGATGGTGAACTTGCCAGGGTGAGATTACTTTTTACACATTTTTATCCAATTGTTGTGAAGAGGACAAGGGGGATAAAATTTCACTTGGTTAAATTGTGAAAGGTTTCATGCTATGAAATGTGTTTCTGTTAATATCATTTTAGATAAAAAGAGACTAAGATTGCCATTTTACTGATGAAAACAGTAAGGCTTACAGAAGGTATTTCTGTTTCTCCCTTGGTATTTGCAGCCAGTATTCAAACCCCCAGTTACTTGTCTGATACCAAGTTTTTGTTTTGTTTCTGATTTACATTTTCTCCCTGTAGTTCAAGATTCCACAGCATCATGCAAAGTGATGTTTGAATGTGTTGTCTACTGGATATCAGGGTGCCCAGTTAAAAAGGAGGAAATGAAATTAATTTATAAATGTTTTCTCCACATATTTTGCATATTTGGATATTAAGACCCACCATATCAATTTGATGCTATTTCCTGTTATTTCTATAGAATTTCAGTTGCAAATGTTGATTCCTTCCTATTGAATTCATATTCATTGAAAAACAAGGCAAGTGTTTGTTAGTCAGCTGAGAAAATCAGCTTAGAGGAGGAAAGTTTTATTTTGGCTCAAAGTTTCACAGGTTCAGTCCAAGGTCAGCTGACTCCAAGAAAGAAACATCATGGCAGAAGGATGTGGTAGAGGAAAGCTATTCAGTTCATGGAAGCCAGGAAGCAGAGAAGAGGAAGAGAGAGGGAGAGGGAGAATGAGAAGGATTGAGGACAATATATGGCCCCCACATCCCAAAGGATGCAGTCCCTTCCACTATCTCTCACCTCCTACAGTTTCTAACACTTCCCAATAATGCATTCAACTACCAGTAGATTAATGCATTAATGTGATTATAACTATTATGATCCAGTCACATCCCAAGAGCCTACCTCTGAAGATTTCTGCATTCAGTTCCAAGACTTTAACACATGAGCCTTTGAGGAATACTCCAAATCCAAACCATAGCAGAGGAAAAGGAGAGAGGAGAAGGAAGAGCAGAGTGACGTAGGAGGAAAAAGGAGTGGGAGAGAAGAGAGAGAAAGTAACTGACATCCTAATATTTCAGAAGTTGCTGTAACCTAGCCTCACTATAGATATTTTGTCCTGAGGTAGCTGAATCAATGAGCTGCAAAGAGCAACTCAGAATAGTGTTGGTAGTTTCATTTTAGAAATTGCTCTCTGCTCTTTGTATATAAGATGCTACTTCTAAGGAGAAGAAAGTTTTCAATTGTCTCTGGACATGCTGCTTTTGGGTTCTGCTAGGATAACATCAGGGTCTTTAAGAATGACTTTAAGACGTTCTTTAAGAGAGACTTTAAGAATGCAGAATTATATACAGGAATGCCTTTGATTTATGCGTGTTGATTTTATATCCTGCCACTTTGCTGAATTCATTTATTAACTCTAGCAGCTTCTTTGTAGATCCTTTTGGGTCTGTTAAGTATATTATCATGTCATCTGCAAATAGCGATAATTTAATTTCTTCTTTTCCTATTTTTATGCCTTTAATTTCTTTTGTCTGTCTAATTGCTCTGGCTAGTACTTCGAGAACTAAATTGAATAGAAGTGGTGATAGAGGGCATCCCTGTCTTGTTCCAGATTTTAGAGGGAATGCCTTCAGTTTTTCTCCAAAACCTCTCAAATGGAAATAAGGGAAACCACTCCATTCACAATATTCTCAAAGAAAATAAGATACTTGGGAATCAACCTAACAAAAGAGGTGAAAGATTTATACAATGAAAACTACAGAACCCTAAAGAGAGAGATAGAAGAAGATCTCAGAAGATGGAAAAATGTACCCTGTTCATGGATAGGCAGAACTAACATCATCAAAATGGCGATATTACCCAAAGTTCTCTACTGGTTTAATGCGATGCCAATCAGAATCCCAAAGGCATTTCTTGTAGAAATAGACAAAGCAATCATGAAATTCATATGGAAAAACAAAAGACCCAGAATAGCAAAAGCAATTCTAAGCAGGAAGTGTGAATCTGGAGGTATAGCGATACCAGAGCTCAAACTGTACTATAAAGCAATAGTAACAAAAACATTATGGTACTGGTTCCAAAACAGGCAGGTGGACCAATGGTACAGAATAGAGGACACAGAGACTAATCCAAAAAGTTACAACTATCTTATATTTGATAAAGGGGCTAAAAACATGCAATGGAGGAAGGATAGCATCTTCAACAAATGGTGTTGGGAAAATTGGAAATCCATATGCAACAAAATGAAATTGAATCCCTTTCTCTCTCCAGCCACAAAAGTTAACTCAAAATGGATCAAGGAGCTATATATCAAAACAGAGACACTGCGTCTGATAGAAGGAAAAGTTGGCTACGATCTACATATTGTGGAGTTGGGCTCCAAATTCCTTAATAGGAAGCCCGTAGCCCAAGAGTTAATAACAAGAATAAACAAATAGGACCTACTTAAACTAAAAAAGTTCTTTCTCAGCAAGAGAAACAGTAAAAGAGGTAAATAGAGAGCCTACATCCTGGGAACAAATTTTTACCCCTCACACCTCAGATAGAGCCCTAATATCCAGAGTATACAAAGAACTCAAAAAATTAAACAATAAGATAACAAATAATCCAATCAACAAATGGGCCAAGGACCTGAACAGACACTTCTCAGAGGAGGACATACAATCAATCCACAAGTACATTGCTCACCATCTCTAGCAATCAGAGAAATGCAAATCAAAACCACTCTAAGATACCATTTCACTCCAGTAAGATTGGCAGCCATTATGAAGTCAAACAACAATAACTGTTGGCAAGGATGTGGAGAAAAGGGCACACTTGTACACTGCTGGTGGGACTGCAAAATGGTGACGCCAATTTGGAAAGCAGTATGGAGATTCCTGGGAAAGCTGGGAATGGATCCACCATTTGACCCAGCTATTGCCCTTCTCGGACTATTCCCTGAGGACCTTAAAAGAGCGCACTATAGGGATACGGCCACATCAATGACTATAGCAGCACAATTCACAATAGCTAGACTGTGGAACCAACCTAGATGCCCTTCAATAGATGAGTGGATAAAAAAATTGTGGCAGCTATACACAATGGAGTATTATGCAGCACTAAGAAATGACAAAATCATAGAATTTGCAGGGAAATGGATGGCATTAGAGCAGATTATGCTAAGTGAAGCTAGCCAAGCCCTAAAAAACAAATGTCAAATGTCTTCTTTGATATAAAGAGAGATACTAAGAATAGAACAGGAAGGAAGAGCATGAGGAAAAGACTAACAGTAAACTAAGACGAATGGGGGGAGAGAAAGGGAGAGAGAAGGGAAAGCATATGGAAATGGTAGGAGACCTTCAGTGATACACAAAATTTTAAGAGGTTATGAGGGGCAAGGGGGAGGGGGAAAAAAAGGGAGAGAATTGAACAACAGCAGAGGAGGGAGAGAGGGAAGATGGGAGGGAAGGGGAGGGGAGGGGGATAGTAGGGGATAGAAAAGGTAGCAGAATACAACGGTCACTAATATGCCATTATGTAAAAATGTGAGTATGTAACAGAAGTCAGTCTGCAATTTGTATTTGGGGAGTTCAAAACCCAATTGAGTCAAATGTATGAAAGATGATATATCATGAGCTCTGTAATGTTTTGAACAATCAATAAAAAATGAAAATTAAAAAAAAAGAATGCAGAATTGTTTGGAATGATCATACAGCTAAAGAAATGGGGGTAGCATGGTACGTATTCACTGCCCTATCCATAAGGGCAATTCAGCTAGAAGCCCAACTGATAGAAGGTCAACACACATAGAATTGCTTGTTACCATTGACAGTCATGTTGGACACAATGTAAATAATATGTTTAAGAGAGTGCTCAAACTAATTGAGCAAGAGAACAAAGAAGCTCTCTGATGTTTTCAAAAAAGAGGTGGATGCAAGATTTGCCTTCAAGATGGGAAGAACTGGCAGAAGTGTCAAGGACATGTTTAATTGCATTTTGCTACACTTGAGCAAATTTGTTCGAAGTAAGTGTGACAGTGGACTGGATGGTGGCAGGATGTCCACGTCAACTCTGACCCTTGCCAGGGACACCTGCCAACTGCAGTTTATCTTTTTCATCCATCCCTTTCCTTTTTTATCTTCACTCCATTTCTTCTTCCCTTCTGTTCCTCTTCCTTTTCTCTCTTGACTTTCTTCCATATTTTCCTTCTCTACATCTTCTCTTTTTATCTACTTAGTCTTTACTTAATATTTTTAGATTACAAACATTTTAACCCCCCCTTACTAAATAATCATGTTAGGCTTTAGGGAAAACATAGAAAATGATAATAAATAATTTGTGACTTCAGTCACTCTCATTATCTAAATAAATATAACTACTGTCAAATGATCAATGTATATTTTCCAATTATCTTTCCAAAATGTTAAGTAATTTTTTAAACAAAATTATCTCTTACAAACTCATTGCTTTCTTATGAGTTCAACTTCTTTCCTACTGAAGTAAATTGTTGAGCAGATCTGTTGATGGCCTATGTTTGGGTAAAATATTTCATTCTCATTCAAGGGAACTAAAGGCTTTTGCTTTGTTTGTTCAGAGTTTGCAGTATAGAATCCTAATTTTGGATTCATTTTTCCTTGTAATTCAAGATATTTTTTCTGTGTTTACCTAATAATAATAATAATAATAATGATAATAATAATAATAATTATTATTATTATTTGACTATTTCAAGTTAAACTCTTCAATCTGGAATGATTTTGGATTTGTAGAAAAGTTGCAAACATACTACAGAAAGCTGCATCATCTAGTTTCCCTTATTGATTTTTAACTGGGAAACCTACTGTGAGTGTGAATGTCTGTCATTTAAGGGTGATCTGTGTTTCCAATTTTACCAAGTTTTGACCTTTAGTGATAACCATTGCAATAGGTATAATTATGGGCTTCATTTCCCTGCTAAATTGTCCTCTTTTCCAGAGTAGTTCTTCAATTTGAGAACTATCAGCTTTCCATTATCTTTTTGAATACTGCCTCTTACCAATTTACTTTAAACTCTACATCTGGAAAGCTTTCTTTTCTTTCATGAATTCTTTGTTGGACTCTCTCTTTTGTGCTGTGTAACCACTGAATTAAGCTTTTTATTGAATTCTTTTCATTTAGAAATATTCTGTTAAATATTCAATCCACCTTTCAAAAATATTATTCTTTTCTGTGTTCCAGAACTTATTCTAATTATTTAATCATCTTCAATATACTTCTTCTATGATCCTATTCCAAATTGCCATACAATTTAAAGTTTGTGGGTATCTGTTTCTGTTGCTTTTTATATCTGCTGACAATAGTTGAAGTGGTTTATTTCTTGATGTGATTCATAATTGTTATTCTCTGTGCATCTTTAGCAGTCTGTGTCCTTCATGTCTTCTCATAGGAGCTCTATATGCCCTCAGTTTAAAAAAAAATCCTAAATTGTAGTTTTATTTTTGTTTCTGATGGAGCATCAGAATTTCACCAACTAGAGTCAATTGTTTGTGGTACATAATATAATTTGAACTACAATTCTTCTACATAATCTATGTTTCTATTTTATTTTTGAGTATTTTCTCCTCTCAGTCTTTTCCTATTTATTTAGTCTTTTCCTAATTATTACATTATTAACATTTTTCCTATATTTATGACTCAGTTTCTTGTTTCATTTCTAAACTTATATATAGTCCATTGACATTTTTACACTGACAGGTTTTATAACAATTACTTATCTGTCCTACAAACATTAATTCCAGATATAGCCTTGCCATATATTTGCCAAAGCACTATCTATACTCAATTCTCGAAGACTGTAACTTCCTATTGATGAGATCTTCATTCGGTTCCTCTTTATATCACTTGGATTTTATCAGGTTCTCTTCTTACCTACCACCAGCACTTCCCTAAGGAAAGCAAATAGCTTTTTTATTTCTAGAGGTCTTTCCTATTTAATAAATCTTATTTTGTGTAACAACTTACATTACAAAATAACTTGGACAGATTTTAATCTTCTTTTTGCCCTTTCTGGAATCGGTTTCTGTCTTCCCACATTCAAGAGCATTAAAATCAGTCTATGTTTCCCATTTTAAAAGCATATTTTTATGCTTGCATACTTACATACTTTATCTCTTCATCTTGAAGTTCAAGCTTGTACGCTTTCCAGATGCAAGTCTGCTGGCCCACAAGAAGAAGACAGTGTTGTGTGAATAAACAGATGGTTACATGAGCAAGATTTAATCTTGCTGTGGATCATTCAGTCTGCTTTTATTCCTGGCATCTGGCAATTCCTTTTGATATGCAATTTAAGTTTTTCTCTATTTAGGATTTTTTTCTATTATATCTTTGACCTATGTTTTTACCATTACATTGATCCTTTATTGTTTTAATTTCAGATCTATTGTCTTCTTTCATATGTGTCTTTATATTATAATTTTTATCAGCTACATTGGCATTTCCTTACTTTTATTTCATATCTATTATCATTTTTATGTTTTGGGTTTATTCAATGGGATTATGCAAATTTTACAAGCTGAATTCCTTATCTATAATCTTCTTACATAAATTGTCTCATCATTATCCTGATCATTTTTACATATGAAGATTTTATTTTGCTTGGCTATATGACTTCTTTAAATATTGTTAACAATAGGCATTTGATTATTTTACACATTTGAAATATTTTCTAGGTTTTCATATTCCTTCAAATATCAGATTTCAGTTTTATTTTCAAAATATTTTTGAGGAGTTCAATTGCCTTTGGAAAGAATTCTATCATATGTTTTATAAAGTGTTATTGACATTTTCTGTTAATATTTTTGTAATGCATTTTCTTAGCATATTCAAACTGTATAGAATTATTTATTGAGGTGTGATGCAGGGCTTGATTTCATGCCAAAGTCATTTCAGGTATTCTATTTGAAGAATAATGCCCATCTTATCATGTAATAAGTTGTATTTAGAATGGAGCCCTTATTTCAAACCTTCTGTTCTAGTGTATTAGCTGCAAATTTTTTGAACTGTACCACAAAGTTTTGTACTATAGCTAGTAAAGTATCTGAAGGTAGATTATTGAAAGTACTCCCCTGATTTCTTTGAATAATTTTTCTTTGTATCTAATGATTTTGTCAATGATTTGATATTCTAGTTAAATGACAATTTTACAAATTCTTATAATTGAATAAAATATTCACTTTAACATGATTTTTTATAAATGTCACTTTCTCACTCACAGTGATATTTGTTATTTTTTCATGTAACCCTACATATTTCTTAAGAGTTTGGTGACTGAACATTTTGCATACCTTGATTCTAATTTGTGGAATTCTTTATTGTTACATTAAAGTTTAACTGGATAATATTCAAATAGAAAAACTACTAATATTTATATGCAATGAATCACCTAAGTCAGCTTGATTTTTTTCTCAAATGTTCTTCTTATTGATTCTCATTTTCAAGGTACAATCATATGCATCATCAAATGATATTGTTTTTCTCTTTCTATATTTAAATATCCTGTTTTTTCTTGACAAATTTTATTAATTTTATCAATTTTAAACTGAATGCATGTGATATTTCATAATGATTATATTACATATGATGATGGCCATTGGCATTTTGATTGAATTAAATGTCTAGCTTAATTGTAGAAAATTGACAACTTCACAAGATTGGCTTTTTATTGTGATAGATGCTTTCTATCATCTTTAGGGGAATAAAGCCTTCTATTCCTTGATATTTTTCCTCTAATATAATAATCTTTAATCAGGATTTTCTCTTTCCTTTATTTTATATGACATTTTCCCCATATTTTACTTCTTTCACGCAGGTTCCCCTCATAAAGCTTTCTCAAATTTTAGGCACATAAATTCCTGGTTTTCAATCAGGGGCAGTTATGCCTTCCAGGGGCCATTTAGCAATGTCTGAAGACATTTTTGGTTTTCACATTGAGCAGAAGAGGTGGCAGTGGTACTGGTATCTTGTGGGTAGAGGCAGGTTATTCTGTCAACCAGAATCTGTGCTGAAGCACACAGGTACCTCAGATGTCACTGGTGCTGAGGCTGAGAAACCCTGCTTCAGATGGTGCAGGGATGGAATTCAGTCTCTGGCCTCATTTAGCCTCCTAGCTAGTGCTATGAAGAATCACACACAGATAAAGACAATTGGGCCAACAAATATCATACAAGAGTTACAGATTCTTAGGATGAGAGGGAAACCCGAATGCCATGAATGGTTTAAACAATTAAGAAACATCGGAGTTCGACTTTAAAGCAGAAATTGGACTTCTGTTGATAGGAGTGGGAAAAGGTTGGAGAGAAAGATGAGAAGGAAATGCCACATAGAAGGGTCAATGTTATCGAAAGGCAGAAAAACAATTCTTTCCTGTTATAGTATAAGAGAATGATGCACCTCAACATAAAATGAATAACATTATAATGTTAATTATCATAAAATTTAGTGGTGGGAGGAGCCACTGAGGGGAGACAACACACTCCTGCATTTTCTGAGAAAGAGTGAAAAGAAATAATTTGTTTTGAAAGTCTATTCTTCTCTAGGACTGTTAAGAACTTTGAATGACACTTTAATATCTATCACCTTACTTAAACTTTAAAGCCCTTTCAAATGCAGTGAGCCCTACATATCTATGGGTTCTACATCCCAAATTCAACCACCTGCTATTCAGAACTATTTTTTTAAAATTATACTGAACATTTCCTGATTTTTCCTTGTCTCTGTTTCCTAAAGAGCATAAAAGCTATTTACATAACATTTCTTTTGTAATAGGAATTATGAGTAATCTAGAGATGACTTAAAGAATACAGAAGGATATGCATAGGGTGTATGTGAATACTATGATCTTTTTATTCTTCATGACTATTCTATATTTATGAGTGAATTATGGAAGAAATGACAAATTATAAAACTAAAAATATAAAGGCGTATGAAGAATTGTTATGCAAAAAAGAGAGCACATGTATAATGGCATAATTTGGCATGAACATACTCTATATACAGAGTTATGAAAAATGGTGCTGTGAATGGATAATTATGAATGTAATGAACTCCACTATTGTCGTGTATGTAAGAAATAAATTTTAAAAAGAATTTATTTTCCCAAACTGAATCAGGATGATTAAAAAAAAACTAAAAATTTTATAGAGAAACATTGTATTTTCTCTATTCATTGATGAATTCTACTATACATTTTGATTAGCTTTTTCACATTTATATTTTAATGCTATTTTATTTATCTTGTTTTTTTTCATTGTACATAACATTAGAATTCATTTTGACATACTTATAATAGTATGCAATATAATTTTCTCTAATTCAGTCCCCAGTATTTTCTCTTTCCCTCTCATCCTCCCTCCTCCATTCCCTTCCATGTAGTCTACTATTTTTTACTATTATCTTTTAGTTTATTTTTTAATAGTTACTTTGTTGCAAATACTTATAATGGTGAGATTCACTGTGGTATATTCATATATTAAATAGGAAAGTTAGGTCAGAATCATTCTGCTGTTCTTCCTTAAGTTAACCTGACAGAACTTTCTTTTATTTTGATGGAATCCTTCTCCTTTTCCCTTTCTCTCTTCTTTTTTTTCCTCCTTATTTTGGACTAGCTTCCACAAATCAGGAAAAATATTTGACCTTTGGTTTTCTGGGTCAGGCTTATTTCGATAACACAATAGTCTTCAGTTCCATCCATTTACCAGCAAATGCCATAAGTTCATTCTCCTTTATGGCTGAGTAATATTTCATTGTGTGTATACATCACATTTTCCTTATCCAGTCATCTGTTGAAAGATACCTTGGTTTTTTCTAAAGCCTGACTATTGTGAAATATGCTATAAATATGGATGTGGCTGTATCCCTATAGTATGCTGATTTTAGATCTTTTCAATATATACTGAGAAGTGGGATAGCTGGATATTATGGTCATTCCATTTTTAGTTTTTTTTTTTTTTAAATCTCTATCCTGCTTTCCAGAGGAGTTGTACTAATTTGTACTCACGATATGTGAGTGTTCTTTTTTATTCTTGATAATTACCATTAAGACTGGAAAGAGATAAAATCTCAAGGTAGTGTTGATTTTCATTTTCCTCCTGATTGTTAGCAAGGATGAACTTTTAAAAATATATTTGTTGACCACTTTAGAGAAGTGTCTGTTAGTTCTTTCACGCATTTATTAATTGGGTATTTGGTTTTTGTGTGTGTATCAAATTTTTTGAGTTCTTTATATATTAATTTAGATAGGAAATTAATATTCTGGATATTAATTTCCTATCTAAAGAGCTGGTGGCAACGATCTTCTCCCATTCTGTAGACAACTATGTTCTTTTACATAACAGATTTGAGTTTCTTGATTTTAGTGTCTGCGGTATATTGGCAACAATCTCCCATAGTTACTGAGGTATTATGACTTTCACTTGACATATTGAGGAACGGATCTGAAAACTGACAGATAAGTCTTTGAAGAGCTAAGCATGAGGCTCCATGCTGTGTACTATTTAGTGACAAGGTCAATATTTAGGATTCACACAATAGATGGTTTTCCTTGTTCTATGTTAAGCCATCTAGACATGATTGATATTACTATTGTTGATTGTTTAAATGGGAATCACTAAAGAAAAGCCAAAAATTGTATTAAAGAGATAATTTGCACACAAGTTTTGCATCTTTTCAAATTAGTCAACTCTGATTGAATCAAACAATTCCTATCATTCTGAAACAATTTAGGAATCATAAATCTGTGGAATTCTAATCCTATAATTACCAAGATTGTTTTACTTACACATAAACACCTACATATAGTATTAAATTTTGTGGTTTATTTTGAATATTTCCTTCATTTTGGTTTTTCTTTTGATCTAATCAAGTGTAGGCTGAAGGGGAACTTAAGATTGTTCAAATACACCAATTATTTAAATATTTCATATTTTGTGTGTAGCAAAACATATCTTAAAACCAGTCAGCTTCACTGGTTATCTGGGTTACAAATCAAGATACAGTTATAGGAAACAACACAAAACAGGAAAAGACACAGGAAGAAAATCCCCTCAGTTCTCTTTAATGACTTCAGTTTCAGAATGGACAAAGTAGTGGGGAATTCTAGAAAGAGTATAAAATGCAAAATCCAAATGAAATAATTTAATTTCTTCACTGTCATCCTCATCCCTGACTTCAAATAAAATGCACTTTTCTCTTAAGATAAATAAGATGGAATCTATTCACTCTTTAAATCGTTTGTTCAAAAATGTCTGCCCAGCTTCTACTCTGTGCCAGACACTGGGGATACAGGACCATAAGACTCACTTACAAGGAGGCAATCTGGAAGGGAAGGATGTTACAACTATTGTCATAATAGAATTAGACCTAAGGTGTTTTGAGAGTACAGACATGAGATGGCTGAGTTCAAATGTGGGAAAGGAGAGAGGATCCAGTGAAGAATCTATTTGATTCTAAGAGTTGTTCCAGTATACAGATGAGAACTCTTTTCATAGTATCTACAAATTACCAGGAAAAAGAGTTGGACCAGCACCTTTTGGAACTGCCTGCAGTTCATCAAGTCTGGAACATGCAAGATACATGGATTCCTAGGAAGAGTTGAGGCTGAAGATCAAAGAGGTCCAGGTCAAAAAGCGTCTTGGATGTTTATGTTAATAAATGTGAATAAAAATTATAGAAGATATAGTAGCCATATGAAAATAGAATAATGCATGAAAAACAATTTATGGGCTTAAGCCCTTAATGAAAGTACAGATGGAAAGAACATGCTCAAGACAAAATAAGGAGAGGCAACCAATGGAATTTCAGGGTCAATTTAAATGTGACAGGTGAAGGGAATGATGAGGTCAAGGACCAAGAAGTGATCCCACTGCTTAAAGTAAAAAATGCACAAAAATATGACCAGGTTTTTGTACAACCATGGGAAGTAGGGTAGGGATAATTATGCAACGGGGTTCATTTTTTAGATTTTGTTTGAGGAGGCTGAAGTTTCCAAAGGGAGATAAAACTAGATGGTTAGAAGGTCTCATTATAAGTTTGGAGTATTTAAATTTCCCACATATAGGTGAATTTTAATATTACTGTGGAGAAAATAAGATTGTGCATTTTTTAATTTTTAAAATATTTTACCTATCTTTTAAATCTTACTTTTTAACTATTTGTAATTCTTAGCTTTTGAAATAATTACAGATTTTGAGAAAGTTGCAAAGATACTTCAGAGTCCTGTATACTATTCACCCTGTTTCACCTAGTGGTAATATCTTGTCACCTAGTAAAATATCAAAACCAGGAAATTGACACTGGTCTAAAGTATATGTATAGTTGAACATTACAACCCATGCATAGGTGCAAGTAATCACCCCCTACCCAAATCAAGAACCAAGACGGAGCCAACACATGATCTTCCTTGTGTTGCACTTCTGTTGTCACATGGACTCCCTCCTTCAAAGTATCCCTAAGCCTTGGCAACCCATGCATTAGTTTTCTATCCCCATAATTAAATCATCTCAACAATGCTATATAACTAAAATCATACAGGACATGATCCTTTGAGACTGAGCATAACATGCAGAAGATTCATCCACGTTGTTGTATTTATCAAGAGTTTATTTATCTTTTATGACTGAGTAATATTCTGCAGTTTGCATCTACCACATTAACTATTCACCAATTTTAAAACATTTTGATTGTTTCCAAGTTTGAACTACTATAAATAAAACTGCAAGGATGCAGAGGTTTTAGTGTATATGTAACTAATTGTTTATCTGGGCTAAATGCCCAAGAAAGTGATTGATGGATCCTCTATAAAGAGTATTTTCAATTTTTAAAAAACCCAACGAACTATTTTCCAGTGTGTCTATACATTTTCACAAGCAAGCAATGTATTAGAAATCTTGTTCATATTGTACCTCTCCAGCATCTGGTATTATGACTATGTTTAATTTTATCTCTTTTAATAGGTATATATAGATATTTCATCATAGTCAATTTGCAGTTCCCTAATGACTAGTGTGGATGAACATCTTTTCATGTGCTTATTTGCCAACCATATATCTTCTTTGAGGAATTTTTTCTTTATGTCATTGTTATATTTTCTAAACAGATTTTTTGTAGTTGTTTTGAGAATTCTAGATAGGAGTCCTTTATCAGATATGTTTTGAAAATATGTTCTCATGTTATAGCTTGCATTTTCATCTTAACAAAGTCTTTGAGAATAAAATTTATATTTAATCGAAGTCAAAATTTCTCTTGTTTATTATATTGTAAGTCATTTCTAAGAATTCTTTTTCTCTAGCCCTACATCTCTGTGACTTTATTTTAAGCCTTATTTATTTCTGGGTTCTCTCCTATTGATCTATGTTTTTGTCACTTTCCCAGTAGCAGGCTGCCTTGATTACTGCAGCTAAGTAATCAATTGAAATTGAATAAATGAATTCTTCCTCCTTTACCTTCATTTTCATTATTATTTTAGCTATTTCTAGATACTTTTCTTTTCCATATAAGTTTTAGAATAATCTTGTCTAGATCAACAGAAGTCCTTTTCAGATTTTGATAGGAATCTCATTGAGCTTAAATATCAATTGGGGGACACTACCAGTCTGACTGTGCTGTCTCTTAGGTCATGTATTCATGTATATTTCTCCACTTATTTAGACCTTCTTTAATTTAGAATGATCATCTTTATGTAGTTTTGTTGTGTAAGTATAGCATATATTTTGTTAGTTTAATACCCAAATAGTTCATTTTTGTTTAGTGGTTGTATATTCAGCAATTATAGTGAATTCATTGTCACTACATAGAGATATAATTGATTTTTGTATGTTGATTTGTCACCTACCACCTCCCTGACTTCATGTAGAGTTCCAGGAACTTTCTGATTTTCTTTTATATATTTCCTAAATAGGAACAGTTTATTTCTTGCTTTCCTATGTATATCTCTTTTACTATTCTTTTGCACTCCTGCTCTGGCTAGCACTTCAATGCTATGCTAAATATTAGCAATGAAGGTGAACTTGTACTCCTTGTTCCCAGTCTTAGGAGGGAAGCGTTCAGTCTTTTGTCATTATGTGTAGTAGTAGCTCTCTGATTTTGTAGATGTTCTTTATTAATGTGAGCAAGTCCCATCTATTATTAGTTCTTTAGAGATTTTTTATGATTAACAGATTTAGAATTCTATTAAATGCTACTTCTGTACAAATTTATATAATTATGTAATTTTTGTCCATTAGCCTATTAATATAGAGGATTACATTTACTTATTATATTTTTAAATATTGAGCCAACTTGACTCCCTGGAATTAACTCCTTGTCTTCAGGATTTATAATTACCTTTTACATGATGCTAAATTCAGTTTGCTAATTTTTTAAAAGAATATTGTACCATATTCCTGAAGGGTATTATTTTGAGATTTTTCTTTGTTTATATTATGTCTTGTTTTTGTATTAGGATGATACAAGACATAAAATGAATGAAAATGTTCCCTCTTTTGTTTTCTGGAAGAGATTGTATAGAATTAGTATTAATTTATTTTTAATTATTTTGTAGAATTCCCCAGTGAAACTATTTGGGCCTCTGTATTAAATGGTTTTAACTTGTGAATTCAAATTTCTTACTGCTTTAGAGTTATTCAACTTATCTATTCCATATAGATAAATTGTTGCAGTTTTTGCTTTTTGAGGAATTGGTCTACATTCTAAGTTGTCAAGTTTACATTTGTAAGGATTTGCTATAATCTCCCCTTATTATCTCTTTGATGCCCTCAGGGTCTGTGTGCTAGCTTCTGATTCACTCCTGATACTTGGTGATGCCTTTTTTTCTTTCATTGGTCTGTTTGGGGACTTTACAAGTTGTGCAAACTCTGTGTCACTAATTTTCTCTATTATTTTTCTGGTTTTAATTACACTTATTTTTGCTCTTATGTTTATGATTTTTTTCTCTTTGCCTTGTGTTTGTTTTGCTCTTATTTTTCTGCTTGCTGGAGGTATATGTTAGAATTCTGAGTTTGAAATTTGCTAAGGTCAGCATTTGTTGCTATAAATTTTTCTCTCTTGCAAGACTTAATCTGTGTCACACAAATTTTAATATTTTATATTTTTCATTTAAATTTTTCAATGTATTTTTTATTCCTTCAAGATAGATTCATTTATTTTAATTGTTGTTTATCAACAACTAATTGATTGTTGAAGTCTTATTGTGTATATTTAAGGTTCACTTGTGATGTTATGGGATAATTATAGCTAGTAAAATGGTTACTTTTATGAAGCATACTAACATATTATCATCTCAGACATTTAATGTTTTAATAAGAGAAGCTAAAATCTACTATTTAAAGAAAAAAATACCTTACATAATGTAATTTTATTAACTTTCGCCCTCATGTTGTATCTCTAGACTTGTTCTTCTTACAGGTCTGCTATTTTGTATCCTCTGACCTACATCTACCACCAAATGACAAAAGAAATTATCTTTGTTTTACCTTACTAAAATGCATTGACATAATATTTGTGGTATAGTCATGTATAAAACCTTTAAAAATAAATCAAGAAAAAGTAGTACCCTAAAAGATAATCCAAAATATGGTTTTGGGGGGTCTGGGGTTGTTGCTCAGTGGTAGAGTTCTTGTCTAGCACGTGCCAGGCACTGAGTTTGATCTTCAGTACCACATAAAAATAAATAAATAAACAAAATAGAGGTATTAAAAATATGGATTTTTCAGCATACACCCATTTCATCTTCCATTTGGCAATACTTTACTGTATATCTACCATGTTCTTTTTTTTCCTTAATTATTTTTTTTATTTATTTATGACAGAAGAATGTATTACAATTCTTATTACACATATAGAGCACAATCTTTTATATCTCTGGTTGTATACAAAGTATATTCACACAAATTCTTGTCTTCATACATGTACTTTGGATAATAACGTGCATCATATTCCACAATCATTTCTAACCCCATGTCCCCTCCTTTCCCCTCCGACCCTTCTGCCCTATCTAGAGTTTTTCTATTCCTCCCATGTTCCACCTCCCTAACCCACTATAAATCAGCCTTCTTATATCAGAGAAAACATTTGGCATTTTTTTGGGGGGGGGATTGACTAACTTCACTTAGCATTATCTTCTCTAACTCCATCCATTTACCTGCAAATGCCATGATTTTATTCTCTTTTATTGCTGAGTAAAATTCCATTGTGTATATATGCCACAATTTTTTTATCCATTCATCCACTGAAGGGCATCTAGGTTGGCTCCACAGTTTAGCTATTGCAAATTGTGCTGCTATAAAAATTGATGTGACTGTGTCCGTATAGTATGCTGTTTTTAAGTCCTTTGAGTATAGACCAAGGAGGGGGATAGCTAGGTCTATATATTCTTTAGAATAAAATAGACTTGAATCTTGACAGAGGCTTGGGTTTTCTATATTAACAATAAAACTACACCCAAGTTTCAGGATTGAAACAATTAAATGAACATATGAAATAGTATTCAGAGGAAGACATTATTATTAAGAGGAAATTTATCAAAATAAGTATTTGGTAGAGAAACTATGGTATTTGCCAGTAAATGGATGGAGTTGGAGAATCTCATGCCTAAGCGAAATAAGCCAATCCCAAAAGACCAAAAGCCAAACATTTTCTCTAATATGTGGATGTTAATTCACAATAAGGCAGGGGGCACTAGAGAAGAATAGCATTACCTTAGATTAGGCAGAAGGAAGTGAAGAGAGGGTAAAGAAGGGGATGTAGAGATAGGAAAATATAGTAGAATGAAACAGACATTATTATTTTATGGATATATGTGACTGCATGACCAATATGATTCTACAACATATATACTCAGAAAAAAATGAAAAATTATATCCCATCTGTGTATGATATATCAAAGTGGATAAGTGCATTCTCTGCCATGTATAACTAATTAAAACAATAACTAATTTAAAAATTAATAAAATTTATTTTTATATAAAATAAAACAAAACAAAAAAACAATATGCCTTATTTGGTTGGATGTCAAGAAATTGAAAGATTATTATAGGTATGGGAAGCTGATTGCATGAGTAAAAGTTTAGCAAAACATTAAGTATTTTTTGTTTGAATTATCCCAACAAGATCCATTTATCAGTGTGCGTGTATTGGGAGGTTCTAAGTTTGTGAGTGACTGGAGCAGACTGCTCATGGCGGAAAGGCAGGACCTTATTAAGGTAAGACTGATCATGTTTACTCATGGACTCATGCCAACTGGACCTTGTAGGAAAGTTAACATCAATACTCACATTGCATTAAGAGGCACTGGAGAGTTACTGCAAAGTTCTGGATTTGGAAGTGACACAATACAAATTATGTTTCAGAAAAATTATTAGCAATGCCAATTTGGATGGCTTTGCAATAGTATTGCAGTAATCCAGCTGCAAACCTACAAATTTAAATGCATAATGTTCTTTCATGTCATGTTTTACCATTTTCTTTAGGATCCACAACAAAATGACAGAATTAAAAACTCCTGATTTTTTTTTATTTCACAAAGCACTCTGCAAGACAATATCCATGTGTTTTCTCATTTAGAATTCACTTCAACTCTTGACACATTATTATTGCCATTCTATAAGATTAAGGGCTTTTTCCAAATCCGATAGCCAGGAATTATAATCAGGCTCTTGACACTGCACTGCATTATCACCTCTATACCTAGCATGGTGGCAAGTGAGTCTCTGACAATCAGGCTTCTTGCTGACTTGAGATTGTATTATGGCTAGGGTGGCTCTAACTTTCCTTCATTCAACTACTTTATTATCCACAATTCAGCCTATAAAATATGACATGCCGTGGTGCTGTGGAAACAAGGTTAATATTTCTTTCCCTTCTTTTCCACTCAGGTAATGCCCCCACCAGACCTTTATTTTAGGATGCAGAAGGTCTGGAGAGCACAGAAGCAGCTCACACTGGTCAGCAGACAATTAAAACACTGACTTCGGATTTATTTCTCAAGCTAACAAGTAACCATGCCTCTGATTACCCATTTCATTGTTTATGATGAGGCAGGTGGATGAACAGTTCTGCCTGATTTATGAAGTGCTTGCTGTGTATAAATCACAGGGTAGAGACTCAGCATGCTGCTAATCCTAATTGGTTAAGTCCTAAGTAGGGAGTGATTAGAGAGTGTTCAGGCAAAAAAAAAGTATCTCATGCAAATGAAGGAGATATAGAGCTGCTGGAGAAGAAATTCTCCCCACTCACCATCTGTTATAAGGTCTTTGGTACATTCCTACTGTCTCCTTCTATCTTTTTCTGATCAGGCCCTGTTGATCTTCCATTTGTCAATAAACTGGAGGAGAGGTCTTGGGGGAATTACAAACACAGTAGAAACAGAAAGTGTTTCCTCACTATTGTTTCATTTATTAATTTCAACCTAGATTAATTTTCTAATTCCAATAAGCCATTCATCATGATCAAGGAAAGCTGTACAGTATGACTCACAGTGCTGTTTGGTAGAGTGGAAAGCGTTTGGGCTTTGAGTTCTATCTGTCCTGATTCCTGTTCCACTCTTTCCTGGGAGTAGAAGGCATGACCTTCTCAGGCTCCCAATGACAGCCTTCTGGGCCTGTGCACTTTAAGCTTATACTATCCTGAAAATGCTAAATATGTGAGGTTGTCCACATCTTCTGATCGGCATAGAAATGCAAATTCTGCTGGCAAATGAAGAAAGAAGCCTGGAGAGTCAATGTGATTTTCTCCCCAGTCTCAAGCTATCAGCTTAGGGCACAGGAGGGTGTGCAAAATACATTTAAAAGAGCTGCAAGTCTAAGATTAAAACCCAGAGAGGGTAAGGCCCACCTTCCTGTACTAATCAATTGTTAAATGCTGCACCTTTTGGCTAACTTTCCCTTTCTCCTCCTTTCTCTCCACTTCCCTCTTTCTGTCTCCCTTCTCCTCTGTACCCATGGCAGGCGCAACAGCAGCAGCAGTAGTACTTCAGAGCTGGATGATGAGCCAGCCTGCATGGAGGAGATCGACTACAGCCCAGATAGCAGCATGGGCCATGAAGGGAGCTTTGCTGAGCTGGACCAGCAGATCCAGGAGTGTGCCTTCAATATAGATGGGGGGAAGAAGAAGAGGGTACAAGGAGGAGGAGAGACAGCATATCACAGTCCTGAGGTTCCAGAGGGCTCTGTGTCTCCAACCACTGATCCAGTGGTTATGATGCTCCCTCTTCACCACCAAATGTGTGTACAAGCCAGGGCAAAAAGCTGGCCTGTGTGAGCTCAGCCACCCTCCGAGCTTTTCTGAATTTACCTATGTGAGGAGGGGGGCTACTTCCTAATCATAACATTTTGCATGCACTGTTAGGAGGCCCTCAGGGCCTATGCATACTGCCAATGCCTAGAATGGGATCCAATGGTAATCTCAAGATTACCCTGGATCCTTTGAAGGATCCTCTGAGCTCTCTTGCATTCCTGTGCTTGTCTCTGAAGGAGACTAGAAGCAGAAAAGTTGGGTTCTCTTCCTGGATCCTCTGCCAGAATTCAAAGTGATGAGTCATGTGAGTGTTATCTCCATACCATAGCATCTGAGTTTCCCAGCATACACATGGGCACCACTGAGACACTGAGGGTCCTAGAGGCATCTCTGGTACTGGCTGTGCAACCAACTAATTGCAAGTGTTATCCTTGACCTACTGTAACAGTCTATATTGTACAGATCTGGTGGAGGCCAATGCTAGACTATATTCTATGCAAAAAGACTCGGTCATTTCTCCTCACAAATTTCAAAATCTTACATATTCAGACCAATAAACACATACTGGAAGACAGCAAGATATACTGGAAAAGTCATTCATTTCAGTATCAGACGGACAGATGTGGTTCATATCCTGAATCTGGCAGTTGCCTGTTAGGAAACTTACACAAGTAATTAAATCTCCCTGAACTGCAGGCTTTTTTTTTATGCATACAACAGGAGTGAGCGTATCTGTATGAAAAAGTGATTGTGAAGTCGAAATTAGATGGCATATAAACGTGTATAGCTTGGCATATGCTACACAATAATGTTGGCTTATTTCCCCCCACAACACAGAGCATTTGTGTTAAGTATTCTTACAGTTACATAGGACATCTTCTGGGGTTACTTGGTTGAGAAATGCTACCTCTTGCTGGAAGGAACACAGGAAGGAAGCTACACAGGAGAGGAGATTAGGAGTTTGGAATGACTAGAACCAGTGAAAGAGGAATATGGCCTACTAGCATACAGAGGGGAGTGACTTAAAGTGAGTGATGAGTAGTACAGGGCCCAGGCAGAAAAGAGGAGGTAGATATAAAATGAGAAATAAAATGAAGGTTGTACTGTAAGTAAAATATAGATTTGTTCCAATGCTATACGTATTTAGTTAAGATTAGATTTGGCAATGAGAGATGGAAAATTCAAAATAGTGGTTTTTATAAGGTATGAGTGCTTACATTCATGTGGAATTCCAGATATAGGGAGGCCAAAACTGGTGTCATGGATACATGGTACAGTTTTCTGATTCTATGTAAGTTTTCTGCCTTTGCTGTGTTACCTCTACTCTTGATCTAGGATGACTGCAGAAGCATCAGTCCTTGTGTCTGCATCCAGACAGTAGTCAGAAGAATATAGTTGGAATAATATATTCCCTATCTTTCAAAAAGTAATATAGACATTTCTCCTTAATTCCATCATCCAGAAAGTGATACATGACTAAAAGTATTTGCAAGGGAGGGTTTTGGAAAATTTAGTCTTTCTGTGAAATAATCCCAGCTAAATTTTGAACTTTTAAAACTAAGGAAAAGGGAATAAATGTGTATTGGGCGATCACATACCTGCAAAAGAGATTTTTTTTTTTTATGTATACCAACCACCAACAAGAGTTTTGGAAACATTTAGATAATCCCAGAGAAAACTGACAGTTTGCCACAGAGCGAATTTTGCCATAGTTTAGCCCCAAGGCATGGAGAAAGGCTTTCTTCTTGCTTCTTTTCTTTTTTCCTGTTGTGATTTAAGGAAGTAATATCATTATTGACAACCTCTTTTTTTCCCAACCTCTTTCTAAATCTTCTTATTATCGCTCAGAAATTGTACATCCAATTTTCACATTAAAACATTCAGATTACTACAACATACACCAGAGGTTTGAATAAAACAGCAGAGACACTGGATTTAAATCCCAAACACAACATCTTCTATTTTTTCCTTGCTTTGAGGAGTTAAGAAAATAATTTTGTTGAACTTTAAAAGTTGGGAGGAGTGAATATAAGACTCACTCAGCATCTGCAATTAGTACCTCAGCCCAAAACAGTTTATGGGATTCATCTCTACTTATCTATCACATTTCTGACAGGAAGTGGTTAGAACTGATCAGTTTCTACGTGGCAAGTTCAGGGACATGGAATATTTATTGATCCATCTATATGCAACAAAAGTATCTTAAGCACCCACAATGTGTCAACCGCTTTACTCAGCTCTGAGAATGTAGAGAAAAATTTACACAGAGTAATTTGAGATGCATGAAACACAGTCTCACATACCATTATGGAGCTATGCAAAGGATAATATGGAAAACATCCAGTCTAATAGAGATGGTTGTAGTCGTAAGAGTTTATCACAAGGGGATGATGGTTTAGATGATTCTTGAAGAGTGTGCATGAGCTCTCAGGGAAAGTTTTTGTGCAAAGGCCTGTGGTAAGTTCAGAGGCTGGAATAAAATCTTCAGTCTGAGTGTTTTGAAGGATGTATTTCTATGTTGGAAATGGAGGGAAGTAACAAGAGATGGAATTGAAAAGAGAGAGACCTGTCATATCGGACAATATTAGGCCTGCCTTGAAGAAGAAGTTGAACTTCATTCTAGATGTTAGTGAGTATTTATAAGAATTTTCAGCAGAGGCATTTCCAGGACTCATATCAGGATAAAGGTATCAGTACCACCACAACACTTGTTTATGACTGAGTGATACTTGCTTACTAGTTTGAGGAATACTCCTGGGTATGACAGTATCATATTTGAAAGACAGGTTTTCAGTGAGGGGAAGATGAATGCAGTTTGGGACCATACTGAACATTGGAAACCTGTGAGATACTGAGCCAGAGTTGATTTCTGCAAACCAGAAGTACATTAAGAATGGAAATTGGAGGATAGGTACATCTGGACAGACCTACCCCTGTTGCTGTATACACACCACCACTTCTTGGGCCATACAAATCTCTAAATGTCCTGTTTGATTTTTCAAATCATTTCACAGTTTTTCTCTGTCAATGATGAATCCTGTTACATGATTTGGAGCCATCAAAACCCATTTAAAATTCCCGTTCTCCCTGTAATTACCCCAGGACAAGTTATATAACTCCCTTCTATGCCTCTATTGTACTATTAATATGCCTTTTGTACCTTTACTGCATACACCACTGAGTAGTGACCTCTAAAATACATGGATCTTGGCATCTCTCCTTATACCTAGCACAATTCTTGACACATTGAAGGTAATCAAAAATGTGGCCCTGCCATACCTTCTAACCCTGATGTCAACATCTTAATGGAATCCTTATGTTTTCCTTAAACTCTTCCATTTTTCATCTCAAATATGAGTCTCTGTTATATAAAGGAAAATAAGTTTCAATAAGGGGACACCTAACAAAAGTGCAGTCCCATCTCTCAAGCTGATAGTTGCCATGGAAGACTGTTTGCAGTGTGAGGTCCTATCCTCTTCTGTGTTATGAGAGTATTTAAATAGAGTTAGGAGACTAGAGAGGCAGCATCTTTAAATGTTCCCAGAGGTTGGGAATATTCATTCAGATGCTCTGGACCACAGGCTCCCTTTACTGAGAACTGTCAGTGCAGCCCCAGGTGCATCCTGCCAACTTGGAGGCCTGGTTGCTACTTGCAAACCCGACAGTGAGTCAACATCCAAGAATTCCATCCATTGGCACCAGTTTCTTCTGAGCCTCCCAAAACAGGATTCAGAGTTGCAAAGTATACCTGAAAATATCCTGACCACTGAGTTACAAGCTCACATTGAGGGTTGCCAATACCAGGAAGGTCACATTACACCTCTAAAGGGAAGCGAAATTCTCAAGTGCAGCTTCCATTTATCAGCCCAGAAAACTAAGCTGTAAAGTCGATTTCATATTCCAAGAGAAGCCTCTGCCCCCTGCCAAGGGAAGAGGCTTCCATGAAATGCCTGACATAAGTCATCCTTGTTAGGGACTCAGCACAGTGACCTGCACGGTGGATCTGAACATTTGGATTCTCATTAGAGTGATGGATTTGTTTTGTCATGATGGTACCTCTCACTCTGGCCCCCCAGCTCCAGTCTTGGAAAGACACACAGACAGAATCCTGGTACTCACCATGAGAGCTTTTTGGGCAATAATTCATCAGGTCTGGAGCCTGCTGCTATCTGCCCTACAGATGTCCTCTCTTGTTTGTGTTTCATTTTGGCTTCACATGTGCCTGAATGATTCTTGATAAAAATGTGTTGTTTAGGGGAAAAAAAGACAGTGGGAAAATGGAATTTTGAGATAAAAATGGATTGGAGTGCAGGCTTTCACTGCCTAACAATATAAAAGATACCATTGTATATAACTGAAAAACATCTCTTACATACATTTCAACACAAAGAAGATGAAATTGAGCTTGAGAACTCATCCCCCCCCCAACACACACACAATATGATAGATCTGGAGTTTTAAGCAAGAGACCAAAGAGTGAGAGACATAAGTTTACAAAGTCAAGAGGTATCTATGTGATAATTTTTGGCCATTCTGTCACACAGGAATGGAAATGGATAACTTTTGGGTAGAAGTTGAGGATTCATCCATCATTGGAACAAGACACTAGCTGGTCTCCAAGAATACATATATTCTGGACCTGGTTGAGTCACAGAGTAAAATGGGTTTAGTAATCCTCAGAAGAGAGCACATGCTATAGATCATTCTTGGGAGAACCATATCCAGATCTCATGAAAAGTGACCAGAGGAGAACATTGGACTTAAGAATTATTTAACAAATGATGTAGGAAAATGAATTATTCTAAACTGGGTACATTTCATGACCTTTTTTGGTCAATACCACTTGATTAGCACATGAATAGTATGACCACCCCCTGAGGAAAGAACAACTATTATGCAAAATGGTTTGAGAAATCCACTTGGGATGTTTCATGGCCTTCACCTTCCGGAACAGGTTAAAACATGGCAGAGAGTTGAGCTCTATCCTGACTATGGACTGCAATGAGGAGGCTCTTTGCTGACAGTCTTGCCTTCCACACATCCATAGCATGGATCTGAAACATGAGTGCTTTTAGATGGAAGAGGATGTTGTTTTAGAAGGTGTTAGAGGAGGAAACATCTGCCTGTGTTCCTGGTCTGTTCAGGTCATTTAGCTGTCACTCTCAACTCTGAGAGAGATGGATGTGTGAGTGTCATCTTCAAAATGAAGCTCAACTATACATAGGGGGGAGATTTTGATGAAGTATGGAGTTGCAGATCATTCTTACAGAAGTCTGACTTCCCAACTCATTTCCTTACCTCAGCAAAGGAAAGTTGCAGCAAACATGGGCTGAATGTGAGTACTTCCCATCTACCATTCTCAAGAGCATTGTATTGAGTCCTTCTTTAAAGACCCCTAAAGCTCTTTTAAAGGCTTGTCACTGGAAAGTATACTGTTTTTTGTTGTTTTCAGTCTTTGACCCAAATATAAATAGCTTGTACTAGACACCTCTGAATATCATCTATTTCACTTCAAACAAAACAGGTTCAAATCCAGACTATTCACCATCTCCTCTCACCAAAGTTTTTATCCCAAGGCCCTGAACTTGATCATGTTATTGGGAATCTGTGTTGCCTTGTTTCTTTGTGTGCCTGGTACCTAGCTCAAGTCCAAAGCAGACTCTCAACTCTTCAATGAATGGATTAAGCTACCAGTGTGGTTGAGTCTGACCCTTAGCATTAGCTTGTGTCTGTTTAGTGCTCTTTCTTCCTCAGCCATTTCTCACCTGGATTTCAGCAGCCATTTCCTCCCTACTCTTCTCACCTGGCTTTGCCTCCTCTCCAACTCTGTTCTCTCTGGGCAGCCAGATGGTATTTGGAATGAAAAATGACTTCTATTTCTGCTGCTTACAATCTGCTCACTGGCTACCTAGGTTGTATGGCTAAATCAAACAAAACCTGGCACTTGAACCCTTCCTGATCTACCCACTGTATAAGTTTCTGGTCTCCTCTCTTAACACAAGCTGAATGTAAAAGGAAACTCCAGGAAATCTCCTATGATTTGATTCTAAGAACCCATAGCATCTTGAAAAAATGCTATCAGTTTTGTTGCATAGTGTTGCTTTTGAACTCTTCTCTCCTTCAACCAGACTGTAGTTCTTAGAGAACACAGACGATTTTGTTCATTGCTACACTTGAAGAATGCCATGCAGGAGACATGGTGGGCTTCATTAAATATATGTTGAATGAAGGAGCTCCTAATTTCCATTACAAAGTTCTCCCAAGAATGACCTACACATTGCCTCAGTAGCCTGTCAAACACAGAGAGTAGAGCCACAGGAAAGCAGAATTCACAGACTCAAAGCTGTAAGGAAAAATCTCCCTCAGCCCCTGTCAGTGGTGCCTCCTGGTCTGTCATTTTCCAGAAGCAGCATTCTCTTTTTCCTCCAAATGGCCTGTAGAGGTAAGAAAAAGGCCTTGGTTTCCAATCACAGGGCCTGTTCTGTCTCCATTAGCATTCACCCTGGGTATCTATAATTAAGCAAGCCTAGGCTGGGCACATAGGAATGGAAATGCATTGACTTTAACAAAACAGAGTGTAAAATAACTTTAGATTGACTCCAGCCTTGTTTGCTCTTGCACACTTGTAATTCTGGTTCAGTATATTCCCACTCAAAGAGACCATTGTCCTGGGGACTGAAGTGTGTCCCTTCATTGCCACTGTAGCCAGTCCGAGGAGGTGCACTGCACCAGCTTGCTGCTTCTGGCTCAGGAGGAAAAGAAAGAAAGAAAGAAAGAAAGAAAGAAAGAAAGAAAGAAAGAAAGAAATAAAGAAAGAAAGAAAGAAAGAAAGAAAGAAAGAAGGAAGGAAGGAAGGAAGGAAGGAAGGAAGGAAGGAAGGAAGGAAGGAAGGAAGGAAGGAAAGAAAGAAGAAAGAAGGAAGGAAGGAAGGAAGGAAGGAAGGAAGGAAGGAAGGAAGGAAGGAAGGAAGGAAGGGAAAGAAAGAAAGGAAGGAAGGAAGGAAGGAAGGGAAAGAAAGAAAGGAAGGAAGGAAGGAAGAGAAAGAAAGAAAGGAAGAAAGAAAGAAAGGAAGGAAGAGAAAGAAAGAAAGAAAGAAAAGAAAAGAAAGAAATGTATTTCTTAAAGAAAAACAATAACAAATAGAAGAGCAGTGGGTACTGGAGGAACTCCTATTGATGTTCTAGTCATTTTTATTTTTCCATTCATATAAGTCCATTCAGAGTCCAGAAACAAAGAAATAATAAAAATAGAGCATGCACTCTGGTGAAATTGAGGAAATGATGATTTTGTTCCCTACATTATTCTCTGGTGTGTAGAAAAACATCACACTAGAAATTACGATTCCAAGGTTCAGGATCTGCATCTGTCATTTTGATGTGTGACATTGGGAATGACCCTTCATTCCCCTGGGTCTCAGTTTTTCCATTTTAGAGTGAGGGCCTGGACCAGAGACCTAAGGTCACTTGCATTTCTAATACTCACTAAGGCTGTGCTGGCCAGGCTGCAGGGAATGCCAGGGTCCCCAGGCTGGCCAGGCGGGTGAAGAGGCAGCGTGAGGTGGTGACACTAGCTCTCTCCATTCTGGAAGAATGGAGGCCAGGCCTGCACAATGATCTTTTCAGAGCTAAGAGCAATGCCATTGACACCCTGCCAGGGCCCAGCAGAGTAAAAGCTTCCGAAATCAGGGCTAAAAATAAATAATAAACCAAAGTGACAACATAAATAGGAAGAACTAAAGGGGAAGGGGTTGAATTGAGTCAGCAAACTCAGGAGTGGGGTAGGCAAGAATCTAATTCAATTTATTGGTCTGCTAGGTGGCTGGACTCTAGAATTTAAAGCACTCTTGAAAATGGGAGTTTGATGCCTCCCTGGGAGGAAATGCAGAAGATGGAGCAGAGATGCTGCTGCTCTCGCGCGCCCATTTCCTCTCTGCTGCACAGTTGGCCCCTTCCTCCTAGCTGACTCTTTGTTGGTTGTTCAGAGGGAGAGCTCTTACACAGTCCTTCTCCTGTCCCTGGCCTCCCCCTGGGCCCAGGCCAACTGCCCTCATCGACCTCTTCTCTCAGCACTTGGGGCCCAGCTTCCTCTTTGCCTCTGTGCACACACTTGGGATCTCAATCAGAATAGCTTTCCGATCGGGCCATTTGGGGCAGGATGTGTGCAAGAGGGTGAGGAAAAGGGAGCTCATAGTTATTACGTACATTAAAGGCTGTAGCCACTGTGCTCTTATATGCAGCATGTACCCAGATGGCACTCTTTCGCTCGGAGATCTATAATGCAACATATCAACATTACCTAGTTTCAAGTGATACTCAATTTATTTTATGAGGCCAGGGTGTCATGCCTTCAAGTCCCAAACAATTCCTACCTCTCAATTTTACTTAACTTCTACTTAAAACTCAGTGCTCTAAGTGAGCCAACCACTTCAACAAGGCCACTCAGTAAAAAGCAACTTTAGATACAGGATTATCTGACCTACTTTCCGCTCCATTGGGATGGATCTCCACCTGGTTTTCCATAAGGCAATAATATTCTAGGAAGATAGCAAGACAGTTCCCTGAATGATGCTTCTCATTTCCTGAATATTTGTGTGTGTTTGTTTTTTTAAATTGGCTTTGTTTGTTTTTCATCTGAAGTGACCATAAGATGACAGGACCAGAGACACATGGCAATACAAAAGATAAGTAAAACCAAGGACCAGAGGGGTGGATTAAAGCCACAACTCAAATCTGTGGGGACTGTCAAAGATGAACTGCCTATATCCTATTTCCTCAGTTGGTCTGTCTTCTTCTAAAGGAAAAAACTACTTTATGACTTAGGAAGAAAACGAAATCTATAAGAAAACTAATTTTGTGCTCATTGGGAAAAGCAGAGTTTTTGTGATAAAAGCAAGAAAAATTACAAATAAGGATGCTGTCAGGAAGCTCTCTCACAGTGCTTTATAATGGGTGTCATAATTCCCTGTGCTGGAGGGTATGGGGATAATATTACAACAGGATGACCTCAGCCTAGAAAGCACCCTCACTGTCTGGAAAAGGAGAAGATAGGGGCTCTCAATGGGCCTCAGGTGTAAGGGACAGTATTTTAGGTGATATTGACATCTGTGCCTGTGTTTAATATTGCTGCAAAATAAATTACCACAAATTTAGGAGCAAAGAGCAACTCCCAGTTATTATCTTTCAGTTCTATAAGTCGGAAAAGCAGAGAACATTCCTGGATTCACTGTTCAAAGTGCCTCAAAACTGAGATTAACATGTCAGCCAATTTGAGCTCCCATCTGGAAGCTCAGGGTAAGAGTGTTTCCAAGCTCAGTAGAGTTGTTGGCTAAGTTTAGTTCCTTGTGGTTGTAGGACTGGGATCCCCTTTGCCTTGCTGGCTGTCATCTCTGTGGACTATCCTCAAATCCTAGAGTCTGTCTGCATTCCTTGTCACGTGACTTCCCAAAGCTAGCAACAACCCACTGAATCTCCCTCCTGCTTTAAATCTCTGAGTTCGTCTTTTATTAGCTGGGAAAACCCTCTGTTTTAATGAGCTGGTATGATTAGGTTAAAACCACTTTGATAATCTCTCTTTTATCTTATAGCATGGCATAATCACCAGAGAAAAATCTTATCCTATTCACAGTTTCCATCCATGATCAAAAGGGGAGAGGATTTTATAAGAGCAAAGTCCATTAGAGTTCATTGTTATAAATTTGCTTGCCACAAATACTAATATTAGCAAATATTACATAATGCTTTCCACTGGGCAGAAACAGAATGTCAGTTTTAAAGATATTAATCACTGAATTTTCACAACAACTCTATTTGGTAGGTATTACTATTATCCCCAGTTTACATTTGAGGAAAATGGGGCACAGAGTGTTGATGGAGAGTGCACAGCTGGTTACTTGTTGAGTTGGTTGAAATCAGGTTTGTGCCATATTTCTTAACCATGCTTGACTCCATCAGTCTGTCTAGAAATTTTCTCTCTTAGGCAGAATGTCACCTTCCTTTTTCCCAAGCTTGGGACCGGAGCTCTGCAGTGGGACAGAATAAGATGCAGATAGAACATGACATGGCACACATGGACCATCAGCCTGTCTAGAACTGAGACTTTAATCTCATGGTTACATGTGATGTGTCTCCTTGGCCCAGTTTCCTCATCTTGCATTCTAAATCTTAGCTAGTTATAAAACTTTTCCCAAGGTGCAGATTTTCTCAAAGTGTGTCCTCCCCAAGTATCCTTCAGGAGCAGTGGATGGTGGCTGAGTTGTTCACAGTGCAGAGTGAGGTCCTCAAAGAACTGATGTATCACCCTCACATCCCTGGGGCATTTCTTCTCACCTGAGTTGAATGCTGTGCAGTGCAGGTGCTCAGGTCCATACAAAAAAGTGCCTTAGCAAACTGGTGCTTACTCCATGGGGCATTTTGAAAACGTCTTATGTTCAGTCATAGAGGTAAACTGAGCCAATTATATAATTTTTCAATCTACCATTGACTGGGCAGCACTATATTAATTTACAGACGAAATAAAGATACATACTTAAAAATATAACTAGTTTAAAATCAGAAATCAGCAATAAAAAGGCTAATAAATATAAAACAAAATTTATTCCCACAATAGTATTTTGTGGTGCCTTCATATAATTAGTAATAGTATCAATATAGGAAATTCACTGATAAAATCAAAGAAGTTTAAATGCAAAAATCAAAACCTAAAAAGAAATTTTAAAAGCAACTAAGCAGAAGGAAAAAAAACTGGCAATGTTTAATAATTGTAGCTGTAAATTTAAATGTTCTGAATGATGCCACTAAATGACACAGAATACCAAACATGATCTAAAAGGAATCTAAACTATTTTTCATTCATCATCCAACACTAACTAAAAAAGATTCATAATGAAACAATCTAAGTGAAAATGAGGTAACAAGTAAAGATTTCTAGGGAGCAATTACCAATGAGAAGAATTAAAATGCAAAATCTGAGGATCACAATAAACAATGAGGATAGAAGGAAGTACTGGTTTAGGGAATTGCATAATAATAATAATAATAATAATAATAATAATAATAATAATAATAATAATCTGTTTATTATCAGAGCTTCTGTAAAAGTCCTTAAGAACCAGATGGATATTTTCTGAATGTGACTTGGAAAATCTGTGTGTGGCGTAGAAGAGTCATAAAAATCAAAGTGTCCCCACACAGAGCATTGTCACAAGGGAAGTGCCACAGATGAAGGTCACTGAGGGACAGTGGTAGAAGGGATGGCATTACATTGGCTGCACACAGCAGTCAGGTGAGGATAACACTGAACTGGAGGCTTCATTCTCTATCTCCCCCTTACACCAGATAACTTTGAAATGATGAATGGGTGTAAGGGGTGACTAGATCCATTGAGTTATGTGAGTTTAGTACCAATTGAAGTGAATTGGAAAGACAACCTCCTTCAGTGTACATATGATGCATTGGCTTGACATTCAATGTCTCCTACATGGATCCCACTCTAGCCTGCCTTTCTAGACTTATCTGCAAATACACAGGGCCCTAAGGACATCTTCTCAGCCAAAGTGGCCTCTCTAACATCTACAAAGCCTCTTCTCTGTGTTCTTACCTCCTCACCTGTCCATGTTCTTCCTCCCTCCATTCTAGGAATGATTCAAATCTCAAATCATCCCTGGTCTGAAGATCTCCTATAACTCCTGCTTTTATTTTTGTTTTTTCCATCTTAAATCATTTATTGTGTTATTAACTATATCCTATCATGCTCAACTAATTGGCCATTAATCTCTTTTAAGGTGATTTGATTGTTCATGTGTCTAATACATCTCTGCAATTACACTATTTACTCCCTGAAAGCAAGACCGTGTTTTTTTTTAATTGTATTTGTTATGGTTTAGATAATTGATGTCCCCCAAAAGTTCATGTGTGAGACAATACAAGATAGTTAGATGTGAAGTGACTGGATTATGAGAGCTTCAACCTAATCAGGGCATTAATCTGCTGACAGATTAATGGGTGGTAACTATAGGTAGGTAGGGTGTGTCTTGAGGAGTTGGGTCGTTGGGGGCATGCCTTTGGGGTATATATTTTGTCCCTGGTTAGCCTAGCTTAGCCCCCTGACTCCTGGTGGTCATGTATGTACCTGCTTTCCTCTTCTTCCATGATATTCTGCCTCATCCTGAGCAATGGAGCCAACCCTCTATGAACTGAGACCTCTGAAATCATAAGTGCCAAATAAACTTTTCCTCCTCTAGAATTGTTCTTGTCATGCCTTTTTGGTCATAGCAGTGAAAAAGCTGACTAAAACAATATTGTGCATTATTTTGCCCTTCCAATTTCAACTTGTTTACCAATATTATCTCACAAAATGTTTGCTATAAAACTTCATGTTAAATATTATTTTTCACATTGTTCAGACTAGATAATTAAGGAGAAGTTAATTAGGGAGATTAAAAAGCACCCTAAATTATACAGTGCAATATCAAGATTTGAAATCATATGAGTTGGAAAAAATCTGCTTTACCCATGAGACCATGATATCTTTATAACTTTCTGAATCCATCAAATGAGATAACAAAACAGTAAAATACTTATGACATGTACCCATAAAAAAGAAAAAAAAGAGTACATGTACAGGTACATGAGTCTCTTTAAAATTATTTTACTTTATTTGCGTATATTTTTGCGTATAATTTTTTGTTATGATAGGACCTCCAAGTAGAATTAAATTCCTTGTATTGTAACGTGTCTATTTACAACATGCCCATGTGCACACACACTAACACACACATTCACTCTGGGATTGGTTGGTTGGTAAGTGCTGCTCACACATCTACCTGAAAGGGCATTGCTTTGCAATGGCAAAAGTGTGAACTTCATTGGTAAGGACACGGATAACTTTAAATTCCATTTAGAGGAGAAAGGTGTGTAAACTTAATGGGATGCATCAAGGCTCAATTTTACTGCCAGGATGGCCAGAGTTTATTCATTAGGATTATGGTCAGAATATTACTTTGTAAAAGGGCCCTGTCGTAATATTAGCTTTGAAGGAGCTCTTCTGTTGAAAAGCTCTATGTTAATTCCTTATGATCCCAGGAAATATAATGGATGAGAAGGTGGCCCAGCAGGAATGTTGTTTGTCTAGGTTCTCAGCTTATTCTATCCTGAGAAGAGAGAGGCATGACAGCTCTCAAACTTACTAAGTATGAAGAAGCTTGACAGGCAGAGAGAGAACTGTGGAAGGAAAGATACCAGATCCAGATTGTTCAGAGGTTACCTGGATAATTTGTACTTCACTTTTTGATACCATATGGTCTCCATGGGCATAAAGAGAATCACAACATTTCCCTGTATTGGGTCTCTGAAACTTCAGGAACACAAAAATTAGTTGGGTGGCTTATTAAAACAGAAATAGGCCCCACTCCTGGAGATTGATTCAAAAAGTCTATCATAAAATCTGATAAACTTCATTTCTAACAAATTCCCAGGTGATGCTGATGCTGGTGGTCTAGGGACCATACTTTGAGAACCATTGTCCTAACCCATATGATGTTTCACCATAGGACATAGGAACACCAGTTTCTTTAAGAAAATATATTATAATACCAATAGTCAGGAAAATTTCTCTAACACCCACCATAAACACTTTATTCTATTTTAATTTTAATGTTCTTTCTGGTGTCTCAGAGAATGTAGAGAGGGTTTCTGTATTTAGAGGTGCTACAGCTACCTCATGTCTACAGGTAGGCTGAGTAGCTGTCCACCAAATAGGTGCTGACGTACTTCCCATCTCTGGTGGGAGCTTTTATTCTTATCTCAAAAAGAAAGTCTGGCATTCTAGACCAAAGAGGACAGGAGAACCCTGACATACAGAGGAAGGAAAACATACACCTCTGCTCCTTTTCTTCCATTTCTTTCGATTTCTCTTTTCCTGTACTTTCCTCTCATGAGGCTTCTCTGTTACTTTATCTGCTTTCCTTTTCTCCAGTCTGTGAGTCTCTTTCTATGCTCCCCATTCTTTTACACATGTAGTTAATGCAGATGAGTATGATCTGCATAGATAGCCAACTTCCATCTCCCCAACTGTATTTCCTCTTACATCAACTTGAGGATATAAATCTTCTCTAAACAAAAAGTATGTAATTAAATCTGATCCTAGAAACTTGTTCAAATAGCTTGAGACATTCAGGCCAAGCAAGATACTTGATAGTTATAGCATCTTTCTTCTAAATTGGGACATTCACCTGCCATGTACTAAGCCTCAGCTAAATGTCAATGTCAATAAGTCATTGTGGCTTTGCTCAGTGAAATCCTGAGCACCATGGATATGACTTTAGACCTGAAAGGAACTTATCAATTGATAGGCATTGGTTAGACTTGTAAAGTGACTTGCTTTGAAAACACTTTCTAAAAGTCTTATACCAGGTAGTGACTTTCCAAACCAATGGGATCTCTGTTTGTTGAAGAGTTTGAATTTGAGAAATATGTAGAATAATTCTGAAAAAGCCATACTAACAACAGAAGTAGAGACAAATTTTGCCAATTTATTAAATCAATAGTTTGATGGATTGGATTCCATCATGAAACCAGCACCAGAATTTCTGTGTATCATTACAGCAACATTTACACTTTGAGAACTACTGCACTGACTTGAATAAAATCTCCATTTCAAAGAAAACTGCTTGTATATTATATCAAACTACATAAGATTAACTGAGAATATCTGTTCCTTATGTCTCAAAAGAAGACTGAGTTGTGAATGATAAAGTTATTTTAAAACTAAGAACCAAGCAGAAGGCTGTGTAAATACATAAAGAATCAATGGTACAATATAATATTAATAATTATGATGGATAGCAGCCATTGGGAAAAAATTCTGTATGCCAGTGTACAAAAAAAATGTCAATCATGGCAACTATCTGCCTATCACAGACCTCTAGGGAAATCATTCTTCTCAAAGCCACTGGTAAAAGGACAAACCTAGGCTGTGATATTGTATATTACATGACCTAACCCTCTCGTTTGCATCTTTGGGGCAAAGGTGAGTATCTACTTCAAGGACAACAAATTCACAGCCGTGTGTGTGTGTGTGTGTGTGTGTGTGTGTGTGTGTGTGTGTGTATACATTAGGTCTTCTGTATTTACAAATTCTGCATCTGGAGATTCAGCCAACCACAGATGAAAAATAATTGCATCTGTACTAAATATGTAGACTCTTTTCCTTGGTGTTATGTCCTAAAAATTCTGATATGAAAACAATTTGCATAGCATTTCGATGTATTAAATGTTATAAGTAATGTGGAGATTATTTCAAGTATATAAGAGGGTGTATCTAGGTCATATGCATATAATACAGCATTTTATATAAGGGAGTTAATTATTCATGAATTTTGATGCTCATTGGGGATACCAAACCATCATGGATACCAAGGGACAATTATATACATATATATAGATGGATGATGCATGTGTGGTGTATGTATGAGCTATTCATTTAAAATTAATGTATCTTCCTGTATATAAGTAGTGTTTTCAGTAAACAAAAATAAATGCATACTGGGTGTAGTTGTGCACAACTGTAATCCCAGCAGCTCAGGAGGCTGAGGAAGGAGGATCACAAGTTCAAAGCCAGATTCAGCAATTTAGTGAGGCCCTAAGCAACTTGGTGAGACCCTGTCTCTAAATAAAGAGTAAAAAATGGACTGGGGAAGTGGCTCAGTGGTAAAGCACCTGTGGGTTCCAAAATAAGTAAATGAATAGATAAAAACAAAAAGGAGAAACTAGTTCAATCAGATCCCTGAATAGGCCATTTAAATTAAAAATATCAAAATTATGATTTATTCACCTTGGGAAAGATTTTAATTACAAGACAATGGAAGCCATGAACTGATGCTATACAAACTGAAATTATAAAGATGCTGAGCCCCTGTATTGTCAGAATCTATGATACAGAGAGAAGAGTGTTAGAGAAGAGGTAGAATGTGGACCAGCCTGTAGCAGAGGCCCAGAGAGAGGCAAAGACAGAGCACCCAACTCATGTGGAAGGTCCAGGGAGGGCCTGACTCCAGAGATTCCTTGTTTGTAGAATAATTTTTCTGGTCTAGGTTCATACCAGCACTAAAAATGAACCCAATTGTCTTTGAGACTCAGATTTAAAGCCCTTTGCCTGAGATTATTGAACTAATCCAGAGAAGAGCAGTTATTTGAAACCAGGGTTGACTTACTTCATCCCTATTGCTCTCTCTCCCTTACATTGGACATGTTAAGAACCTTAAGGAATGTGTAAGAAGATGGGAGTCTTCACAATGAGTGCCCTATCATTCAGATCTGCCTTTCCTTTTCTCCCACGTGCCTGTGTTTCTTGCTTGCTTATGTAAATTACATGAATTTTATCCTTCTTTTAACAATTTTGAATTTGCCCCTCTGCCTTTTCTACCCCAACCTCTTCTAATCACATTTCTGGCAATCGAGTATCTAATTTGTATGAATGAAACCAATACAGTTTTCACATATTTTCCATTTTTTATTTTTATGTGAGAACTTGCTGCATGTTAATTCAAGCTGGGTTAATTTATGATTTCTTGACAACCTATTCCAATGTCTGTTCTTTCCTCCTTCCTTTTCTAGCATTCACTTATGTTCTTTCTCATTTAATTTTCATGGACCATGATTCAGTCCCCTTGAATCAGAATTTGAAACATTCTTTTAATAAGAAAGAACCTGATGTAAACACTGGTAGTAATGGAACCTGGCCTAGACTTTTTAAGTAGGGAAGAGCATAGGGTGAAACACTTTTTTAAGGTGTTTTGATTTGGATATGAAGTGTCATCCAGAAGCTCTTGAGTTAATTCAGTCATTTCCAGAGGTGTAATGATTGGATTGTGAGAGCTTGAACTTACACCGTCCATCCTAGTCTGGATGAACTCACTAGGTGGTAATAGCTAAAGGGGGTGGGTAACTGGTGGAGAGCCCTGGAAGGGTACATCTCCCTGGTGGCCACTTCTCTCTCTGCTTCCAGGCTGCCATGACCTTACCAATAATCATCCTCTGCCACACCCTTCAGCCACAATATGCTTCACTTAGACCAAGAGTAATGGAGTCAGTTGATCTTGCACTGAATCTCTGAAACCCTGAAGTGTTTTAGTCATAGTCACAAAAATCTGACTAACACAAAGCCTTTCCATTGTGGTTCTGGATAGAAATTCTTCAATGTGATTTTTAAGGAAGCAGCTTTGCAATGTCTTTTCCTAGGCTTCTGGACAATATGCAGTGTGGGCTACCTGTGTGTCACAATTCTGGTGACTGACACATTTCTTGAATACCATCCCAGAGGTCTGATGCTTCTGATCAGTTTCTATCCCCTGGGTCAACATAGTCAGACAGGAACAGGTGGGGGAGAAGCATCCAAGTGGCATCAACACTCAAGAGTGAGAAGATCTAGTGTAGAAATTACAAAATTATATAAGAATCCAGAAGCTCCTTTCAGATAAACAGTTCAACACTCTAAGATTTCCAAACCATCAGAACTGCTTGATATTACTAATCAGCCTACTGATCTTTGAAAGAATCTGAGCTTTCCAGAAAGCCATCATGTTTTAGCTTTGAGTATAACTGTCAAACTCCCAATAAAAGCCTTCTTTATGATCATTGGCATTCATCTCTGGCATCGAACTGAAGTCCTATATATCATGGTCACAATTCACAGAGATAAACAGGGCATGCTCTCTGGACCATGTAAACCAGAAGATGCCTCTCTCTGGAGATCGCCTACCTGCCTTTCTTCAATTTTATAATCTCTTAGCACTGTGGTAAGCAGAGAGGCAAAAAGAATTTGTAATTTGGTTATTGTGAATCTATACAATTCACTTTCTATCCTTCTGCTGCCATTTCTCTTCTCTACTGTCTTGTCCCAAGTGCTAAAAAAAAAGAGGGACACAGAAATATGATGAAGAATAATATAGTCAATGGCTTCTCCATCCACCCCACACCAGAGAATGGGAGGTGGGAGACCTAGCTTCCTGTTTCAGTTTAACTGATGAAAAGTTAACTTACTGGAGGTAAGTTATCTGTCTTTGAAAAACCTTCAAGTGTGAAAATAAAACCCTGTTCTACCTCCCACTTCAAGCAACCATGAATGGATAAAATGATGCTGATGATAATGGATCTAACTATTATGTAAACATAAGGGATCAGCAAGGGAAAGGAAAAGTTAGCAGTTGCCAATGAAGGAGGATGTTCATCCTGTTGGGGGCAAAAGAGATATTTACTCTATAATTACCAAAAACCAGGAGAGGACTCTGGGATGCTTACTTAGAAGTAATCATTTAATGATGTCCTCAAGGGCTTAGTTTTCTCTTGTTGTTCACAATTCCATTAAAAATTAAACAATTATTGTTGGCAATTGAGTGAAAGGAAACTCATTTATCTGCTACGTGTCAATTGTCCACATCAGGATATGGGGAATCTACTGAAATAAAATGGTGACAAAGAAAAACCTAGGATAACTCAACAAGTGTTTCCTGGGAATCTACATTAAAAAGTGCTAAATTCTCTCAAAGAAAGCAAAATAGCAACAGAATGATTAGTGCCATTTTCTGTTTTTGTAATCATCTCCATGCTAACAAGACTTTTTCATTTCCTTGATTCTGTATGTGTGTATGTGTTTGTGGGGGATGTGCTTTGGGTTGAAATATTTTGAATTCTACTGGGACACATTTTCCTGGAGTTATTTGCTTCTCAAAACAAGCCAATATCATCATTTATAACCGTAACCCTGAAGGCATCATGATTGCCTAAATGTATAAACAAAATGAAATGCACAATTTGCAGGAGCTTAAGTTGAGTATTTTGAAACAAAAATAGCTAGAATGATTTAAGAGAAGACAAACATTTTAAAAAATGATGCTATCTAGCAATATTTATTTATTTATTTATTTATTTATTTATTTATTTAATATTTATTTTTCAGTTCTCGGCGGACACAACATCTTTGTTGGTATGTGGTGCTGAGGATCGAACCCGGGCCGCACGCATGCCAGGTGAGCGCGCTACCGCTTGAGCCACATCCCCAGCCCTAGCAATATTTATTAAATGCCTATTTGTAGTTCTGTTTAGTATTCTAAAGAATGAGATAAATGTGATTGTGTAATTATAGAATTATAAAGCTGAAAGGAATTAAAAATGTGTCTTATCTAGTTTGTTCCTGTGCTGTTGATGGAGAAACAGAAGATAAAAGACCTAGTTCTTGGGGCCACTCAGCTAGGAGAGACAGGCTGGACCCAGGTTTTCTGGGACCTGGCTCAACACTCCTTCCAATGCCTTTCCCACCAAGAATCCTTGTGTATCAACTGCTGGTAATGTGACCTGTAAAAATTCTGTAACGGGGACACAAACAACCAAATAACTTCTAATTGTGATATTACAACAATAATGGACCTAACTATTAACCCTGGGCTCTATCAACACATTTAAATTAGAGAGCAGGTATTCATATGTTATTCAAGTTACCTGATTAATGCCAACAGCCCAGATCATTCAGTGTTAAGGTTTAGATATGAATTGTCCCCTAAAAGCTCATATGAGAAACAATCCAAGAAAACTTCAGAGGTGAAATGATCGGATCATGAGGGATTTAACCAGATCAGTTCATTGATCCACTAGAATGGATTAACTGGGTGTGGCTGAAGAAGATAGATCAATGGGGACATACATTTGGGATATATATTTTGTCCCTAGTGAGCCAAGCTTAATCTCTCTCTCTCTCTCTGCTTCCTGACAGGCATATTCTCAGGTGTTTTCCTCCTCTATACTCTTTTGCCATGATGTTCTGCTTACCCTGGGCCCCAGAGTAATGGAGTCATCCATTTATGGACTAAGGCCTCTGAAACTTTGGATACCAAACAAACTTTTTCCTCTAAAATTGTTTTTTGTCAGGTTATTTTGGTTGCAGTTGTGAAAAGCTGACTAAAATGTTCAGTTTTCTAGAATGGTCTTCTCTGTGGACCAGAAACAGATTTGATCATGTATGGACCTAAATGGAAAGGGTACATGGAAGCTCTTTCCTCATTTTCCTGCTAGGCAGATTTGCATGGAAGAGAGGGCCAGAGAAGTGTTATGAAAGAGAACTGCTGAAAATAATTCAAATTACTGTACAGAGAAAAATTTAATCAATTAGGTCACATCTAGATGGCCCCATGAGGCAAGGGCAGAATTGCTCCTTGTGGATTGGTCCAGAGCTTGGTATTTTTTTTTCAAGAATTGCTTTACAATGACATCAACTATGGCACACTCTTCATCCTCCTGCTCCACTGTTTGCCATATTGTGAAGGCTTTGCTGAAGGCAGAAATTAACCTTTTAGAGAAATTTCATTCCATTAAGTCTAGTTACATAAATCCAGGATGGTTTTCTTTTTCATGAGAAATTTTTTATATGATATTGAAATGCTGGTAAAAATGTTTTGGGCTTGACTGTGTATAAGAGGCTTCCTGGTGGAAGCAGAATTGTTAGTCAGCTATGGTCTCCATGGTGATTTTTTTTTAAGGCCAAGTTTGAATCGATTTTCTAAATATTGAGGTATAATTTGTGAATGTGCAATTGGTTGAATAATAATAGAATTATCAACAATATAACATTACTTTTAATACTGGTGTTTGACACATTCCATAAAGTAGTTTATTACCAACCTTCAAACTGGTCTCTAAATGCGGTCTTACCAGTGTCCTGTCCCCAACTATAATCTTCCATCTACTTCTTTTATTTCATGTTATCATTTTCTATGTATTTTGACCCTCTGAATAGCTCCACCTGGCTAACCACTGAGTCCTTTCTTATACCCATTTCCTTTTAATCTCCAGTGTCCTATGTAATTTAGACAACATGGGCTCCCTTGGCCTAGGAGTTGCCACAGTGGGAAGAAATCTGAACTGGATAGAGATCTCGATGGGGGTTCTAAATCTGCCAAAAACAAGTTCTGTAGCCTTATCTATGCTTCTTTAATTTCAGATTTTTCATATAAAAATTAAGGAATTTGAGGGAGATTGTCTACCATCAATAGATTCTGCAAATAATTTATTACAGAAACAAACAATACAGTCATCAGGCAGTATTAACTCCACGGGCTACATTTTTAATAGGGTATTTTTCACCCATCATCTCTTCAAATTTGTGTTCAAAGTTCAGGATTAAGATAAGGAGCTAAATGTGGCCAAAATCTGGTGAGAGGAAGATGTGAATTCACCTCGACAAAGTGACTTGTTTGGCAGGCTGAGATCTCCTTGACCAGATGTTTGCAGTGGCAAAATTGGGACATCAGATGATTTATTCCTTGTGTCCAGAAAGCTGTTAAAACAAGTAGAAGGTCCAAGGGTTTCTTATTGAACAAGAATAAATAAATCTTTAGAGAATCATACATTTAGAACAATAGGAGCAGGAGAATCCTCAACCACTTCTCCACTTTTGGACCCAAGAGAATGAAGAGATGGGTTTCTGTGCTTTAAGTATTCTTCCCTTCTTTACCTTATTTCTCTTTTTAAAAATAACACAGGTAAAAAGGAAGTAACAAAAAGAAGCAAATATCCTCCAAACTTCTTGCTATTTGTTCCTTCAACCCATGGGAAGCTAAAATAAATATGTACTTACCACCTACTACTATGTTATGTTTAGAAGTTGAGGGGTTGGAATAGTGTCATGGAGAAGACTATAACCTCTGGAGCCAGTTGATAATGGTATTTAAAACAGTGCTGGCCACACAGTTAGCACACAATGAATGTCACCTCTTAACAGTGTTGTCATTTAGTGTTGTTACATGCTGTGCATCAGATAGAAGGTGAGAGGAACAGTAAGTTTCCTACCATGGGCAGCTAATATAAGCCTATGTCTATCAATAGGCATTTTTAAAACACTGTATTTGAGAAAATTGTGCCCAAGGGAATAGAGCGTACACCAGCTATTCTGGACAATTCTTCTCTTGGATACATCACCTTGCAATTTCTAAGCTTGTGCCATAATAAATTGGACAAACATAGGGTTTAAGTTAAAATGTAACAGGCATAGAATAAATTCTCACTGCTGCCTTGGTCACATTGGTTTTGCCCTAGTTTATAATCCTCCTGGCTGAACAAGATTTCTTTTTTGTTATGAGTGTGAAAATGAATTCAGCAGTTCTTATCCCCTTGCCTGACCACTTCCCCACTCTCCATCATTGTCCTGCCCTGGGACCCTCCTCATGTCCTGGGTGGCAACAGAGATCAAATAAGGGGTAGCTCCATGTTTGACAAGTTGTTTGGTCAACACAATAATGTGGTCATGAGGAGTCATCTCAGGGGGATATGTGCCTTTAAAATTAATTGTACCCTTGAATCCATTGGCTGTGCTTGACCCATTAGATTATTCTCAGAGAAAGCAATGGCTCTGGAAGAGCCAGAGAGGGTGAGGGCAAATTCTAGGCCTGGAGGCAAGCTAGTTAATGGGAGAAAGGTCCTGACTGCCACCATAACAGTGACAGCCGTCCAGGGGCAAACTGCCATGCACAGCATCATTTCTTTATGCTCCTCTTCTTGAATGCACTCTGAGCCGCACCAGCCTGCACAGGTAACTGCAACCTGTTTCTCCATTTCCCTGGCTCTTCTGGTGGCTCTGTAAGGAGAGAGTTTATGGAAACATAAAGAGTCCATGTTAGTGTTTAGCTGGTGTCAAGTCTGACTCAAAATGAAATCTTGTTCTTGTCATGCTGTGGAATTGCAGAGAGAGCCGCACCGAGGCCAGAAAGCAGGGGAAGGTGAGGCGCCGGTTTTATGTGGGTTTTAAAGGGCAGTTTTGATTAGAAATGTGACTGTAAATATGACATTTCAGTGTTCCAAATGTATTCCCCTTTGGTGACTTCCGTGTCCAATTCACTTAGTTTACAAACATAAACAAAAGATTTCCAACTGCAGCTGTGTGGGGTTCAGCAAAAGTCTAGAATAAAACAGCACCAAACCCTGTCCTTTTCAGTGTTTGAAGAGCCCTGGGCAGCAGCAGAGAAGCAGGGGAGAGGGCAGAGCAGGCAGAGACAGGAAGGGTGGGTCTGAGAGGCAGGATGGTGGACTGATATAGCCCAGCACCCCAATCTCATTCCATTCATAGCCCCCCATGCACTCACCCTTACTGCAGCCCAGCTTTGTTAATGAGTGCTTCTGAAGGACAACAGAATCATCACCAAACTGTAAACAGAGCAGTTTGTGAGTGTGCATGTCTGAGTGCATGTGTGCACCCAGGGCAGGGGAGAGGGAGAGGGAACAAATGAAACAGAGAGAGAAATAAAAATAAAGTACATGTACAATGTCTGCCATTGTATCCAGCTGTTGAAATGTTACTCGTTTATTTTCTAAGGCAAACTGGCTATTATCTGCTAGATATTTACCAGTCCTCAGTTTTAGTCAGATTTTTCATCACTAGGACCAAAAGATCTGACAAGAGCAATATAGAGGAGGAAAAGTTTATTTTGGCTTGCTATTTCAGAGGTCTCAGGTCCATAGACCGCCAAGTCCATAGCTCTGGGCACAAGGTGAGGCAGAACATGATGGCCGAGGAAAGTAGCTCAGGACATGTCAACCGTAAGCAGAGAGCTCTGCTGAAAAGGGACTAAATACAAACCCCAAAGGCACATACCTGTGAACCTACTCCTTCCAGCCCCACCCTATCTGCCTACAGCCCCTCCATACCCATGAACCTACCCCTTCCAGCCCCACCCTACCTGCCTACAGTTACATCCCAGTTAACCCATTTCATTTAGGTTTTAACTCTCATAATCTAATCACTTTGAGACAGGGCAACAGATAGGTAGCTGATTATCAAAGAAAAGAAAATGGGTAGCTAGCACTTCCCTATCCACTGGTTTCTGACACCTCCAGGGGAGGGAAAGTATCACACTTTCCAATGTAAGCAATTACCTCTGGGCAGCTCTTTTCTTGCCTTTGGGTGGTGTAGGCATGGTAATAGCAGGAGGGGTCATGAAAAGAAAGAAAACCTAAAATCTATAAAGGAGCAAGACACCCTTACTCCCATGGGCTCCATCTCTGGGTTTCCTTTTCCCTGGAGGAGTCTCTATCTCTCTTTATCTCCTGTTTTTTAAATAAAATATACTTTCTATTCTTGTCTCAGCATTTCTTACGTGGTTAATCCTCAACACCAGAGGGAAGAGGAGCCCATCCTGATTTTCAAGACTGTCATCAATTTCACATCTGAAATTTGTTACGTTGTCACACACATGATCTTTTGGGGGACAACACACATCCAAACTACAACATCCTCCGATCTACCTGGCAAAGGAATCCAAACACAGCAGCACACCTGTATTGGCTTTGTGGCAGCACTTTCACATCAGTAAAGGGGGGAAATTGGCTGGTTTATAAAAATCTTTCAATTGTATGGACCACTGTGTCTCACAGCTCCAAAGGAGCCTATTCCTTCCACAAGCTAGCCCCTGGACACAAAACTGAAGCGTGCATGCACCTCAAGCCCAGATAGCAAGATGGGAAGTGAGAGAGCTAAGAAAAGCATAGTGAGGCCCGATGTGTTAAATAAAAAAGGAGATTTGGTCAATACAGTCTCATAAACTTGATTCTTAACTCCCCGGTCTCCTGCACTTCTAAGGTAAGAACTGCAATGCATAGGAATCATCTGAGAAAGAGGTGAGGGAAAGGTGAGCTATAAAAGTGTTTCTCTTCCTGACAAAAGAAAAAAATATATGTCTGCCAAGGTCTCTTCTTTCTTCCATAGTCTTCTATTTTACCCACAGATACAATGGCAGGAGCTGCAGCAGCATTCCTGTGACCAGAAGATGGAGACTATAAGAATGGTAAAGAGTTGGACCTAGTGTGCCTGAGCCACTAAAATGATGGCACTAATTGACTGCCTTATTGTGCGAGAAAAGCAAAGCCTTGTTCTTAAAAGCTTCTTTAATCTATTACAGGAAGCAATATATATTCCTAATAGATAAGGATGAGGCTGTTCCATCTCTCTGGATAGAGACTAATCTATTCTTAGCACATTGTCCAAAGATCATAAGGAAGTTGAGGCTGACCCAAGTAAAAATCACTATCTGGGATGTTGGGGGAAAAACAAGGTATAAAGTTTAGCAGAGGCCAGAGTTCTCAAGATGGCTGACTGTCAAAGTTGAAAGGCTTTTGGGGATATACAGATCATCTAATTCAGGGCATATAAAAACAGATTCTAGCTCTGACAGTGGTTGACAGACATGAAGAAGAAGACTGAGCTTCTCCACTGACTGGTTTTTACTTTTATTGGAGAATTGCACAAAAAACAAAACAAAGAAGATTCTACCTTCCCTCGGGACCCTGGGGGCATGAATCAGTTTGATGTAAAGAGGAACTCCAGCATTGTCTTGCTAGAAAGAGCCCTGGGTGTGACTCACATTGCCTGTCTCATCCCTTAGGCATTTGATACTCCATCTTGCCTTTGCTCTCCACAACCTCTGATCTTGATACTCATTCTCTTTGTTGGATCCCTGAAAAGTCTGTGAACTTGCCTCTGACTTCAAATGCTATCATGGTACTATCATGGTAGAGAGGCTGCCTTAGGAAGTTTGGGTAAGTATTTACTTCCTCCATCAGTGCCACTTTCTTTCAATTTTCTGAGAGGACCTGAGTAAGTACCAATGGAAGCCAAGAGCAGGAAGAAAACTTTACAGAGGCACTGGTCTTTTAGACTGACTGTTGATGACCACAGGAGAGAGGAGAGTACAAATTTTCTAATGGAGGATTTTGGATTTGTCTCTTCCTTTGAAACTCATTTTATTTGAAGTAATCTTACTCTGAGCTTCTCAACCTATTAATCTGCAAAATACAGATAGCAATAATATGGACCTTATGAAGTTGTTTTAGCTGAGATGATTCAGCAAAACATTTAGAAGAGTTCCCAGTAATTAGTAAGTATTCAAGAAGCCTAATCTGCTTGAGTGATCCAGAGATCCTTCATTTTATCAGCAACCATTCAATATGGCTATGCTCCTGGAATATGAAGCTGACTAGTACGTCTAGTCCCCATCTTTGAGCAGCTTACAAAAGGTGTAAGAGAAAATCAGTAGATAAACTACACTCTTGGGTGTTATATAACGATACGGGCAGGACACAAAACCCACCTGCAAAGAAGACCTGGAAACATATTAGAGTACGTGATATATATGGGGATAACAAACACATTGCCATCGTAAGTCCTTTGGGTGAGGAAATATTCTGGTTCTCTCTCCTCCCAGTCAGAAAATGCTGGCCACTGAACCCTGCAGGGGCCTGATGCTGGAGAAGCTGCCCATGATATATCAGAAGTAGGGGGAGAACCTACTCCCCTCACCACAGTGGGAATCTCTTAGTAGTGCTTTGCACTACACCAATGCTGGCCCAAGTTGGAAGGAACATTGTCAACTGTTCTTTTATGTGCAATATACAGTCAATTGTTCCTTTTTGTGAAATATATTTATGCTTCTCCAAATATACAACTTCACATGCCACTCAGGTTAGTTAGTGCATGGTATCGTCTGGTCATATAAGAGAAAGAAACCACACAGCAATTTGAACAGGAAAACTGTAATATCAAGAACTATGAGCTATAACAAGAGATCAGATTGAAGTAATCAGGAATTAGGCAGAAAGATGTCAGAAGGATGCTGAAAATATAGGAATAGTAGATTCAAGGAGCAAGACAGAGCTATGGGGTGAGATAGCATGACAGTACAAGAGCCCTCTGCAGTGGCCATCCACCATCCAGAGCTTGAGCTGAAGTGCAGTCTTGTTGGAGAGGCCATTGCAACCGTGACAGCGAAGTCACTGTGGTGCCATAGTAGTAGACTATGCTGGAAATCTACTTTCTGGAATTTGCTGGACTACATTCTTCTATGAATGCCATTAACAAGGAGGTGTCTTACAAGAGGAAATGTACTGCAAACATTCAAAGAGGGGTCTCCAAGAAAGCTGCTGGGAGCTGGAGCTGACTGGCCACTGTGGGGCCAGATGCTAGAGAAGCTGCACATTGCATCAGCATGCCCGTGTGGTGCGCCAGAACAGGGGCAGAAACTTTGCCTCCTGGGATGTCTCCACAGTGTCTTGTACTATACCAGTGCTGGCCAATGAAGAAACAGTAGTTGAAAGTCCAGGTCCATTTTAACCACACAGTGACAGGGTGGATTTGGAGATAAGAGGCAATAGATAAATAAATGGCACAGGTGTTCAGCTCTCACTAGGCAACACACATTCTCCACTAGGATGAAAGTGTCAACTCTGGATCCAGAGTGTCAGGAACCAAAATGTTACTGTTTTGTAACACTCTTTACACACACACACACACACACACACACACACACACACACACACAATGATGGTGTTAGGGGAACAAGACACCTGTAGGAAACCCTTCCATTTTGGGAGAGAAAAAAATGAGGTAGGCTGCTGCAGTAATCAGTGCCCTTAGTGATTCTGGGAAGCCAGTGACTCTTTCTTGCCTCCACCAGGTGCAGGATTGTAGTAAAGTCATGTCTCTGATCTTCCAAAGGGCTTATTTGTCCTTTTTCCCTGTGTTTCTTGGCTCTGCTGTCTGAGCATTTATTATGATTGTTCTAACTTGTTTGAGAAAAAGACATAGTTTTCAAAATTTCTAGATTGGGCCCTCTTAATTTACTGATTCCATCAAACAGCTTCTGATCCATTTATTTTCAGTTTCACATGCCAGCAACCACCACTCCCGGGTATCTTAAGAGGCATAAGTTCACCCTCACACCTCTCTCTCAACTTCATTAAAACCACAGTCAGACCAGTCTGATCTTTTCCCTGAGTCACTTCATCCTACTGGGCATTTGTTATTAAAAGTCTTTTCCAGTCCTTATCTTATTATTTTGCATTTCTGAAACAGCTTTTTCAAACCTTCAAGGCTCTGATTTTCTGAACACTTTCTATTTCATTCCATTCCATTTCAGCTTGCCTTTCTGCCTGCCTTCTTTCCTTCCGTTCTCTTGTTTTCTTTCCTTCTTTCTTCTCTTTTGGCTCTGGGAATTGAATTCAATACTTTATGCATGCTAGTTATTTCTATTATTTCTTGGGTATACAATTTTCTTGTAATACCTTCCCAATCCACTAGTAGTAGCTAATTCCTCATTAATAATGACAGTATTTAAATCTCTTCCCCTACTTCAGGAAATTTCCATCTGTTTTAATTGTTAAATATTTTAATTGTTAAATGGGGATCTCATCTTCTCAGCATCTAGTACCAGATTCTTCATAGATCTCTGATTAACTGCTTAACCTCCTATTTATTGTCACACACATTAGTTTTTGTAATATGAGTAACCTGCTTTATAAGCCAATATTCATATTAGAGTATTAGGTTGCTGGTATAGTACACAAACCTCTAAAATATCTGTGACTTAAAAGCACAGAGGATTATTTTCAATTTAACCCAAGTCTGATGTAACTTGAACAGGCCTCTTCTAGCTCAGAACTACACATCTGGCACACAACCTTCAAGAATAGCATACCAGAGGGGAAGAAAAATAACAATTCTCCTGGGGAAACTTGGGTGCCCCAGGATGTAAACATGGGAAGAGTTTGCAAAATACCATCAAGAGAAAGAATTAATGTTTACAAATAAATTACAATATGCACAATTTGTATGTGTTGTGGAATCACCAAAATAACACTAACTACTTCTACTCAGTTGATTGACAGGAAGCAGTCATAGCCCAGCTTCACTGCAAGGGAGATTGGAAAAGATAGACAGTACATAAAAGAACATGTGCTGGGTCAAAAGGAAAAAAAAGGTTTCCACATGTGGTAATCTTTCTTCATTGTCATAAATATTTGAAGGGAAAAAAATCTTAGAAAATGATAGGTTTATTTTGGCCGACAGTTTCAAAGATTTTGGTCCATAGTTCGTTAGTTCCATTGCTCTAAGTCTGAGATGAGGCAAAACATCATGGCAGTGGGACATGGTGAAAGACAGCGTCTCACATCTCAGTTTATGGCAGCCAGAAAGGAGAGAGAGAGAGAGAGAGAGAGAGAGAGAGAGAGAGAGAGAGAGAGAGAAGAGAGAGAGATTAATCCACTGAAGATTTTCTAGCCCTCAGGAGTCAATTATTTCCTTAAAATCTGCCTGTAGGGATTCCTGCATTGCCTTTAATACATACACCTTTTAGGGGACATTCCAGAGCCACACTATAGCAGGGATATAAAGTAAAATCTAAGATAATAACTGAAGAATGAGTAGGAGACAAAAATAGCAAGGGCAAAGTATGTACCACTTGGTGAATACACTGGGCTGAGTCAGGAAGTTGATTCAAAATCATTCTTCTTTCTTTATCTCTTTATTAATTTTTGTGGTGCTGGGGATTTAAACCCAGGGCCTTGTGCATGCTAGGAAAACTACCACCAAGTTATACTTCAGTTCCCTATATCATTCTTGAAAATTGAGAGACATGTCACTAAGCTAGAGATTTACTCTCTCATGATTTTAGCAATGTTGGAGTCAACTAGGATTCATGGTAAGCTTGGGGTGAAAAGGGACAGATATTCACCATTTAAAATCTTCCAGGAATATGTAACCATCTATATTTGTGATCTGCATATTTTAATGCCTTCATTTTCCAAGCTTAATGTACATTTTGCATTAGTTAGAAAACAAGTATAAATTATCATTATCTTTTACATAGCAATTCTACTTTAGGAGTTTTTTCAAAGGGTAATAATTGTGAATCACCAAAATAGAGTGAAAACATAATTTATTACCACACTTGGATATCTTTACTACTGAAACGGTATGCTATGGTAATCAAAACAGAATAACAGGTGTAAACTGGTTCTATCTTGGGCAAATGCAAATATATGATCATTAAGTATATAAATATCATGAAATTTGTAACATCACTGTTTCCAAAGTCAAAGTAAATAAACAAATAGTAGTAATAAACAGACAAGTATTCTTATGCTCATGTAAAACATAGGAAGCAACTGATAAAAATGTATTATGAATAAACTATCTAATACCAGGGAAAAAGTTCATAATATATCAAGACATGAAGAAGCAGCTGTTGGAAAGTATATTCACATGTATTGTGGGTGTTGGTGGAGGCTGAAAGAGTGGAAAACTCCTACAAGCTATTAAAATTATTTAACTTGATTCACGTAATGATACTATGATGTTTGTATTTGGGTGCATATGAGTGTGTGAGTGGGTTTTGTGTGTGTGTGTGTGTGTGTGTGTGTGTGTGTATGTAACTTAGACTATTTCCACTGCTAAACAAAATTCATTAGTTCTGGGGGCTGAGAAGAGTCCCAAAGTAAGATGTCTGATGAGGGCGCACCCTCTTCTCCATCACTTTATTGCTGTATCTTCACAGGGTAGAAGGGATGAATAGTGTCATCACATGGCAGAAAGGGGCAAAGCAGCTCCCTTTAACCTACTTTACAAGGGCACCAATCTCATTCACGACAGTGGAGGCTTTATTATTTAAACATTTTCTAAGACTTTGCCTTTTATTTGTATCAGAGTGGGCATTAGGGTCCAATATTTAAATTATGGAGAAGCACAAACATACAAACCATGGCATTCTTTCTTTCAATCTTTCTCCCCCTCTTCTTTCTTTTCTTCCCTCATCACATTTTCTAGTCTGATTCATTCTTACTAACCAGCAGTATGTGGGGAAATTGTACTTTCAAAAGCTACTTGGGACTCGTCATAGCTTTTACAAGTGGATTCAGCTGAAGGGCAGCTCACAGTCAAAAAACAATAATTCTTCCCAAATGTATAGCACTTTCACATTAAAGTGCTTTCATGTGCATTATCTGACTTGATCTACTAGATGTTAGACAGGTATTATAATTCTCATTTTACAGTTTGAGAATCAGAATTTCTGAAAGATTAACTTAATTGCCCAAAGTCAAACAGATATTTTGAGGGAGGGTTGGAATTATAACTCATGTCTCTCAATTCCAGTTGCAATTTCTGTCCAAAGGTCATTCCAAGTTTTTAATAGTGACACCAAATTTCATTATGATAAGTGTTAAGGAGATGGTATTTGGTTGAAAGAGGACTCTGGAAAACCATCTTGAAATTCATGTGTAAAAATTATGTGCTTAGCACACTGGGTATTGCTTGATCACAAGAAAATCAAAATGACCCCGAAATTAATAAAAAATTCGAACTCCATTTCATGTATTGAATAATTCATGAGGTTTTAAAAATGTGACCTTTAGGATTCCCCTCCCCCTTTTTTGGTAAGTATAATTTATTGCAACATTAGTTTATAATATTTGCTTTGTCTTTATCTTTTCATAGGTCTCTACATGAGACCATAGATTTCATTCATTCATTAATAGATTTGTGATAATTATTAATGTTGAGGTGTCTTGCAGATGCTAAAAAAAATTATAAGGGCAGCATGAAGGGAATTAGCCTTTACATGTGCTAAGAAAATTAGCACAATTAAGAAATTCAGAGAATTCAACCTTAGCATGTGCTAAGAACTTTGACTCCGAAATCAGTGTGGTGTCTTCTTATCTGGGCTTCAAGTTTTTGAAGCATCTCTGAGGTGATGATAATACTCTCTGACCAGGCTCCAATTTGTCCCAGGAACACTAAATTAATCAGCTAGAAACAGAAAGATTATCCACTGCTCTTTCTCTGAAAATTAAATGTCAAATTTGGGAAGGGTGGTTGGAAATCTTTGCTTATACAGCTGAACAGAACACTGTCTGGCTCCTGTTGACTAAGCATGTCCTTGGATTTGAGTAGCTACTTCATTTCCTATTTTAGCAATTAGGTTGAATGATCCTGGAATCCCGTGACAGTCACTTACTTAGGCATAATTTCTAGTTTGAAAACTTGATGATCTTGTCTTATTTACCTGACCTAAATTTAAATTGTTATTGTTTAATATTTAGTATCCTTTTATAATTTTATCAAGTAACTTATATGTTGTTTTGGGTAAATTTTATTTCAAATATTTCATATTTTATATAATGTTTAGACTCAATCATTTACAGATAAATTGCTAAACATTTAAATGTCTGCCTGATCATGTTTTAGGTGCGAAAATGGAGGTTTAAGGAGCTAATTCCAGAAAAGATTTTTTTCTAAAACATACAAATTTTGCTGTTATTTCATTATCAAAGAGTAAACAAATAAGTTATGTTTTATTTTACAACACCTAGGGGAAAATATTTATAAAATAGAAGAGTAGAGGCCGTTAGCAACTTCAGGGTTGAAATTCCAGCTGCACCATTTAACTGTTAAATGACATAGGGCATGTTTTGCTCACACTTCTTATTTTATTCTTCAGTTAAAAAATACTTAATTTGTGAAGTTGTTATGAGAATTACAAAATGGTCTGTGCAGAGTGTCTCACAAAAACCAAGCACTTTTTCCTGCCTTTTTAAAGGTTTTACATTAAAAAATACATTATTGTGTTACTATAAGTTGTAATAATGGGCTTTAAATAAACACATTATAATTATTGCTTTATATTTAATTTTTCTCTTCATAAGATGCCTCCATGTTTTCCCCATTAAAATGACGTTAATTTTGTTATTTACCTCAAAAAGTGAAATATGGACTTTTAATTTTGCAATGTGATGGAATATATCACTCATGTGACAGAAGCCATGGAAGTAAGCAAGAGCAGTGACACTGTGATACCTTGAATGGGAATGGGAGGTGACTTAGACCAAATGGATACTCATCAGTATGCTGCAAATTGTCAAGAAAGATTAACTAAATAAATGAAGGTTTTGAAGTTTTTGAAAGCACCAGGGAAAGTAGGGAATGGCATTTTAAGTGGAAAATTTCAAAGAGCATTAGATAATCTTTAGAAAACAAAAGTAGTCATTAAAATTAAAGCCTTAATGGACATTTAAAATAAATATATAAACATAATAGGGATGAGAACTGGGGATGAGATCTAGGGTTATTAATATCAGAAAACTACAAAATAAAGGTTAAAACCCACATAGCTATCCATAGCTCCATGCATTCAAATTATTCTTTCTTTGACTGCCACTAAAGCATATTTAGGATTGCATTTCCTGATCATTTCATCTAAGGAAGGGTGGGATCATTTGCTTAGTTTCAGTCAGTGGTAATGAATGCCTTGATTAGTAGCACTTCTAAAGTAAATATTTAATTGCCAGAACATTCTTTTATGTTTGAAAACCAACAGAATCCCTCAGTTAGGGTTGCACAGCAGCTACAGTAAATAAATAAATAAATAAATAAATAAATAAATAAATAAATAAACTAAAATTGACAGGTAGCATTAAGAATTACTATTTGATGTTTGGGAAAACCAATCCTTGGGGAGTGTTTGTTACACTGGCATAGCCTGACCCAGGGGTTGGAAAAATAAGGCCTATACATTTGCAAACAAAATAGCATTGGAGCACAGCTACAGCCTGTAGTTTATGTCACATCTATGACTGCTTCCATTTGACAACACAGGTTAAATAATCATGACAAGGACTCTGTGTCCCACAAAGTCTAAAATATCTGTCCCCTTAAGAACATGTGCTCACATGTGACCTAAGTCTAAACTCTATAATGAAGAAAGGGAGCAAATACTACTGAAAAATCTTGTGAAACTTCCAATAGGTGATAGTTTAGAAGAAAAGGAAATGAGATATTGTAGAGGATAGTGGCAGAGAATTTTCTAAAATAAAAAAAATAAGATGATTTATTGAGATTTGTGTTTCCCTTTTTTAAAGTTGATTACATAACACCAATGTTCCTATTTGGGGAAAATTATGTCATTTCATTAAGACAAAATTCATATATATGTGTATAACACATACATAATTGTACATGTAATAATAATTAATATATATATAAATGCAAAAAAGTTATAACAAAGAAATAGTACAGAAATTGAATAGAAAACAGGTATAAAATAGAATAAGAATAAAATGAAATTTGGATTTGTGAAGGACTAAATTGTTCGAAATTCAACCAAGAGTTTAAAAAATACTAATATGAAGAATATTTTTTAAAAAAATCAACCTTGATTTTTTGAATGCAGTAAGAGGACAATTTTATAAATAGAACAGAAAAGCATTAACTACAAAGTAAAATATTTACAAGTTAAACTTGTTTAAAATTAAGAAATTTCAGTTATTACAATAAATCATTCAAGTGTGAAAAGGGGAGTCCAAGTAAGAGAAGGTTTTGCAATACAAAAATCCAGAAAGGATTCATGAGGAATATATAAAAAGGACTTCTAGTCATTAACAAGAGGAAACATAGCTGGTCCAATTAAAACTGGACAAAAGACTTGAAGAGGCAATCACAAAAGGGGATATCAAAATGCTTAATAAACATAAGAAAGTGTGCTCAACATCATTAATCATCGGAGAAATTCAAATTGAAAACCACAGTGCAAAAGCACTACCCACACCTTAAAGAAAAAGACTCCATGGAGCAAGGTTGAGAGCTGAATGAGGTGGGAGAGTTGAGGTTTGTGACAAAATTAAGAAGGCATTTACTCTCAAATTTGATCAAGTGCAGAGTTCTGCACAACACTGAAAGTGGGCACTTCCTTCAATTTTGCACTACAAGCATCTAATTCTCAAGGATACACCCTCTCTCAGGTTCATGCCAGTGAGACTAGTGCAGAAGTTAGTGACAGTGAGAAGTTTTAAAATCACCTACCCTTGATGTTTCACTTGTCTAGTGTACTCTCATGTCCAATACTGAGTATTAGAGAAGGTATGAAGATAGTGGAAGTTATAATTGGCACAATCACCTTGGTAAACATTTTGGCATATTGTATTAAAGATGTATCCACATAACCCATGCTACAGCTATTGTACCCTTTATTATCATACTCATGAAAATTAAAACAAATGAGTTATTACTAAAACATTATTATAAATTGAGTACTTAAATTGATATCTATAGCTCTGACGATATGTTAGCTTTCTGTAGCTAAGACAAAATGCCTGAGATATTTAAAGGTGTTTAAAAGGAGGAAAGGTCTACTTCAACTTACATTTTCAGAAGTTTCAATTCATGGTTACCTGATTTTATATCTTTGGGTCTGTGGCAACATAGTACGTCATGGCAGGAATACAGGGTAGATGAGAGGGCTGTTCATCTTATGGCATCTCTGGATGCAAAAAGAAAGAGGAAGGGACTCAGGGTCCAAATGTTCCCTTCAAGGTCATGCTTCCAATGACCTAACATCCTACCACTGGGTCCTACCTCTCAGAGTTTCCATTATTTCCAAACAATAACACGGAATGGTAACCAAGCCTTAATGTATGATCCTTTGAGGAACATTTAAGATCCAAAGCATAAAACTACCTGTATCAGAAAACAAGTTCTGAAGAAAAAAGTTAAAAAGCAATAATGAGGAATAGAAATGAGTAAACCCCACTAAAGAAGCAGAGAGACATGATAAATACACTCAGAAAATGAAAAAAAAAAAAAGAACAAAAGGAAAAGGCATGAATAACAAAACTAAAGCTTTGTTTTTAAGGGACCAAGGAAAGCAATTTTTGACAAGCGTAATTAAGAAGACAAATCATTAAAATATATGCTGAATGTAAAGCAGATATAATGACAAGAGTAACAGAGATTTTCAATGTGTTAAAAAGTACTATAAAGTACACTTGATAAAATGCATAAAATTATAGAAAATGAATTTCTGAAAATGTATTAACTAGCAGATTTTAAAATTGAAAATCAACTTGACTAGGGATGAGGAGCATGGGAGGAATAGATGAATGCTCTTTAGGGCAGAGGTATGGGAGGGGATTAGCAAGGATGGTGGAATGTAATAGACATCATTATCCAAAGTACATGTATGAAGACACAAATTGGTGTCACATACTTTATATACAACAAGAGATATGAAAAACTATGCTGTATATGTGTAATAAGAATTGTAATGCATTCCACTATCATTTATTTTTTAAAAAATCAATAAAAAACAATTCATAGATTATGTATAATAATTTGCTGTTGAAATACTTCATAAAATGCAGTGAATTTAAGGAATGACATTTTCTCAATTGCATGTTTTCTAATATGATGATGTTCAATGAGGTCCTATGGAACATGTGACTGATGTAAAATCTAATTTAAGAAATTAATTTTATCTTCAAAAAACAAAAACAAAAAAATAAAATAAAATAGAATTCCAACCCTTTCCCCCATACAGAAAAGTTTTGGAAAATACAACCTAATACCAAAAATGTAAAGAATATTAAAATTCAAAAATATATATGTGATTGAGGCTACAGAGGAAGAAATACTTTCATGTATTGTTGGCAGTAGTGAGACCTAGCACTATGGTTTTAGAAAATAATCCAGCATTATAGAATAAAAATAAGTATACAAGTACTATATACCAAATATGGGTAAACCAAGAAAAGTTGTTATAATTTGGATGCAAGGTGTCCCCCAACAGCTCATGTGTGAGACAAAGCAAGAAGGTTCAGAGTAGAAATTATTGTGTTGTCAGAGTCTTAACCCAATCAGTGAATTAATGCCCTAATAGGGATTAAGTCAGCGGCAATTGAAGTGGTAGGGTATGGCTGGAGGAGGTGGGAATTGGGGACGTGGCTTTGGGGTTTATATTTGTATAAATATAAACCATGCTCTTCTCCATGATATTCAGCCTCACTTTGAGTCCAGAGGAATGGAGCCTGCTGTCTATGAATTGAAACTGTCTGTGATCTGAAACTGTGAGCCCCAAAATAAACTTTTCCTCCTCTACAATTGTTCTGGTTGGGTCTTTAACCACAATGTTGAAATAGCTGCAATTTATATAAGTTAAAGATATGAAACACACAAAATTGTACATAAATATACATATATATGTATCTACAAAATGGAATAAAATCACATAGATCATTCAAAATAAGTGGATATCTAGGTTAAAGGATGCAAAGGCAATAGAGCATGAACAGGAAAAAAAAATGACATGAAACATTGGAGATGTCATATACAGTCTGATGATAAGGGCATCTGTGTTAGTCAGTTTTTCATCTCTGTGAACAAAATACCTGACAAGAACAACTTGGGAGAGGAAAAGGTTTTTTTGGCTCATGGTTTCAGAGGTTCAGTTCATGGTGGACTGACTCCATTGCTCTAGATCCAAGGTGAGGCAGAACATCATGGCGGAACTCTGTGGTGAAAGAGTGCTGCTCTGAGCATGGTAGACAGGAAATGGTGGCTGGGGGGAGGGGAGCACTTCAGAGAAAATGCACCCTTCCATGGTTTGCCATAGTGACCCACCTTCTCCAGCCAGTAACCACCCAGTTAGTCCATTCAAACTAGGATGGACTAATAGTTTATAACTTTCATAATCTCATTATTTTTTATTTCACTTATTTATTTATGTATTTATTTTTTATTAGTTGCTCAAGACAATACAATGATCTTGACATATCAGACATTTGATTCAAATGGGGTATGAATTCTCATTTTTCCACATGTACAGATTGCAGGATCACATTGGTTATACAGCCACGTTTATACATACAGCAATACTAGTGTCTGTTGTATTCTGTTGCCCTTCCTATCCCCCGCTCCTCTCACCTCCCCTCCCATCACCTCTCTCTACTCAATCTACTGTGACACATTTCTCTCTCTTTTTTTTCTTCCCCCTCACACCATCATATATGTAATTTTGTATATCGATGAGGGTCTCCTTTCATCTTCCGTGCAATTCCCCTTCTCCTTCCATTCCCTCCCACCTCTCTTCCCTGCTCTGTTTTGAGTCACCCCCCTTATATCAAAGAAAACATTCAGCATTTGTTTTTTAGGGATTGGCTAACTTCGCTTAGCATAATCTGCTCTAATGCCATCCATTTCCCTGCAAATGCCATGATTTTGTTATTTTTTTAGTGCTGAGTAATATTCCATTGTGTATAAATGCCACATTTTTTTTTTTACCCATTCATCTATTGAAGGGCATCTAGGTTGGTTCCACAGTCTAGCTATTGTGAATTGTGCTGCTATGAACATTGATGTAGCTGTATCTCTGTAGTGTGCTCTTTTTGGGTCTTTTGGGTATAATCCAAGAAGGGGAATAGCTGGGTTAAACAGTGGTTCCATTCTCAGCTTTCCAAGGAATCTCCATACTGCTTTCCAAATTGGCTGTACCAATTTGCAGTCCCACCAGCAATGTACAATTTTACCTTTTTCCAACATCCTCTCCAGCACTTGTTATTGTTTGACTTCCTAATGGCTGCCATAGAAATAATTAAAATCAGAGCTGAAATCAATGAAATCGAAATAAAAGAAACAATTGAAAAAATTGATAAAACTAAAAGTTGGTTCTTTGAAAAAATAAATAAAATCGACAGACGCTTAGCCATGCTAACAAAGAAGAGATAGAACTCAAATTACTAGCATATGGGATGAAAAAGGCAATATCACAACAGACACTACAGAAATACAGGAGATGATTAGAAATTATTTTGAAACCTTATACTCTAATAAAATTGAAGATAGTGAAGGCATCCATGAATTTCTTAAGTCATATGATCTGCCCAGATTGAGTCAGGAGGATATACACAACCTAAACAGACCAATATCAATCGAGGAAATAGAAGAAGCCATCAAATGACTACCAACCAAGAAAAGCCCAGGACCAGAAGAGTATACATCAGAGTTTTACAGTTTTATTTTTTTTCTGTTACATAAAGTCTTTTTTTTAATTGGTTGTTCAAAACATTACAAAGCTCTTGACATCATATTTCATAATTAGATTCAAGTGGGTTATGAACTCTCATTTTTACCCCAAATACAGATTGCAGAATCACATCAGTTACACATCCACATTTTTACATAATGCCATATTAGTAACTGTTGTATTCTACAAAACCTTTAAAGAAGAACTAATACCAATACTTTTCAAGCTATTTCAGGAAATAGAAAAAGAGGGAGTACTTCCAAATTCATTCTACGAGGCCAACATCACCCTGATTCCTAAACCAAACAAAGACACTTCAAAGAAAGAAAACTACAGACCAATATCCCTAATGAATATAGATGCAAAAATCATCAATAAAATTCTGGCAAATCGGATACAAAAACATAATCCCATTATTTTACCTGTGAACATTCCTACATCAACATAGGAGTTTTGGGGAGTTACATCATATCTAAACCATAACAGCATCTTATTAATAAGAGGCTGAGGAGTATGAGTAAACCCATTTTGCATATGTGGATTGTAAAATCAAGTCCAATAACTTAATTCAATATTATAACACAGAGACTTTTTAAAAAAAATGATAGGTAAATTTCTATAATGCCATGACATTGAAGAGTATTCATTGAACCTGGAAAATACATCTACAAAAATCCTACAGAATCTGTAACTTCTTAGAGACAAGGCACCATTTCTATAATTATCACACTGTGGCAGAGTCATGGCCAGAAGAAATATAAAGACCATGCATAACGTTTGGAGAAAAGTTAGATACATCTCATATCATTCTAAAATGATAAAAACTCATGTAAAAAATATCCATATAAACTAATCACATTCCTACATAACAATAACAAACAATAAAATATGTAATTGAGATTACCTCTGAAATAGCAAAATTAATCAGGAATCATCCTGTCATATATCACACAGAAATATAAATTATCTTTCACAGAAAATGTATAAAATTTAATTAAAGCACCTATAAAATAGAACCAAGTAAGTGTAGATCCATACCATAATAAAGAGGAAGAATCAATATAATAAACTGTTAATTCTTGCACATTTATCCACTAGTTAAATGCAAATTCAATAAAAATGTTAAAGGAGATTTTCTAGGAATTTAAGGGCCTAATTTTAATTCATATGAAGAAATTAAAAACAAATAATTCCAATAAATTCTGGGAAAACTAGTGGAATGGGACTCTCCAATGCTATTTAGCAGCATTTCTGGCCTCTACATCCACACAAGTGAGGACCTAAATTTCCACTGTCTCCTGGGTGTAAAGTCAATCCCCATGAAAAAAAACTCTGTTGAAGTAATTAAATGGTTTGATATAGGTACAGACACCTAGACTCAGTAGAAGAGAAAGAAAGAAATGGACCTAATTTCACAGGAACTGGCTATATGTAGAAGTGCAAGTATAAATTAATGGAGAAAAGTTCAATGGACCTGCGACAATGAACTATTTCTAGAAAATGATAATGTAGGTCTCTATACACAAAATAAATCTCTGATTAAGAAAGCAAACATGAAAACCTTATTGCAAAGCTCAAGCAAGCATTTTCATTTCTATGACTCCATCAGAAAGGTAGAGTGGAATGATAAAAGCCATAAGTTAGGGAGTGTGGGAAATAGGAAGGTGGTCCAAGGAGACAGACATTCAGTGTCAAGAGAAGTAAATTCTAGAGACAAAATACATGGTAACTCTAGTCAATACTATGGTATTTTGTGTTGGAAATAAAGAATAGCTTTTAAGTGTTATCAGCATATACACACATACACAAATGGTAACTATGTGAGTTGATTGGAATTTTACCTAGCTTGATTGTGGTAATTATTGCACAATGGACATATCTATCAAATCATGTTGTATATCTTAAATATATATGCATTTCTAATTTGTCAGTCATATCTTACTAAAGCTAGGCGGCAGGGGGAGAAAGAGAGTCATTGCCAAGGTCTCTGTTATAAGTACTTACAAATTCCCCAGGGCCTGAGTGCCTTCTTTCGCTCCAGCTGAAAAAAGCCATTGGGGCCCACACTGCAGCTCTAGAATGGGATTCTTGAAAAACTGAGCAGTATAATGGTGAACTTATTTATCACCATTACAGTCTCAATTCAGAATACCTGGAGAGGGCAGTAAAGGCAGTAGAATAGCCATGACTGTTTAGGAGAACCCACAGCCAACATTATAGTGTAAGGTCTGAAATGTTTGGGTGTGAGGATAAATCATCATTTGCTTTATTTCTCACCATGAAACACTAAACACATCTCTTGTGATGTGTTGGCAAGTCCTTATTTATAGTCATATGATGTTACCATTTTCTATTACAAATTGCAAATTCAATTCTCAAATTCAATTATCCTGGAGACAGCCAACCAATAAGCTTAGCAGTATTTGAACAGAAAGACTAGTTGCACCCAGATTAAAAAACCCACATGTAGATGCAAAAGCATTAAATGTAAGTCTCAGTAAATAAAAATGGACAGTTTCCTGTTCTACACAGGGGTAGGGGTGGAGGAGAGGATTAGGGGTGGTGAGATACAGGAATGAACACATAGATTGATGTGGTCTCTGGAACAGCATCTCAAAATGATGTTTTATGAGGCATAAGCTTTGTATTTATTCAAAAGCTTATTAAAACCTTGGAAATTCCAAAAATCTTTAAAGATTTTTTTTTATCTTTTTTTAACCTGGCATTTTCTATAACTTTCACAACAGAACACTTTTCTTAGGAATCCTTATTAATAGTTCAGTTCTCAATAGAGCTCACTTTGGAAAACAATGATGCAGAGTACACAATTTTCAAGTTGTGTGAGATACACTATTGAAAATAAGAACTGCATTTCATGATATCCTCTTCCTAAGGAAAGCTTCAGGTACTCATAAAACATGTTTTGAGGCAGACCTATTTAGGATCTTGCTATGCAAAGTGTGGTTCTTGAAACAGCACTGCTGAATCCCCCTGAAGCTTTTTAGAACATTGGTCCTAAATTTTCCTGTCCTGTCCCAGAGCTATTGAGAAATAATACTGCATCATTGACAAGATCTTCAAAATATATGGATTTTATGCATTTCTGCATGCAAATTGGAAAATGCAAACTAAACCTATCACATTTAGAGTTAGTAGTATTTATCTTTTAGAATTTGAGCATCATTTAACTGCAAAATGTAAAACATTATATTAAATATATCAGTGTTGAATAAATGACCAGTTTGTATATATTTGAGCTTTTTTATTATTTCTTTTTAGTTATATATAACATTAGGATTCATTTTGACATAATTGTAAAAACACAAAATACAATTTGTTTTAATTAATTCCCTAGTACTTCTGCTTTTTCTCTCCTCCTCTCCTAAATCTGTTATCTCCCCTCTACCAATCTTTCTGCTACTTATTTATATATATTTTTTAAAATTAGTGATTTGTGGATATACATGAAGGTGAGATTCGCTGTGATGTATTTATATATGTACCTAAGAAATTTAATTCAGATTTATTCCACCTTTCTTCCCTTATTCTATCCCCCTCAATCTCTTTCCTCTACTCCACTGAACTTTCTTCTATTTGATGAAGTCCCAGTTCTTTTCTTTTATTTTTTCTCCCTTATTTTTGACTAGCTTCTACATATCAAAGAAAATATTTCAACTTTGACTTTCTGGGTATGGTTTATTTCACTTATTGTGATGATATCCAGTTCCATCCATACACTGGTAAATGCCATAATTTTATTCTTCTTTATGACTGAGTAATACTATATTTGTGTGTGTGTGTGTGTGTGTGTGTGTGTGTGTGTGTGTATAATTTTCTTCATTCATTTGTCAGTTGATGGGCACCTAGGTTGGTTTCAAAGCTTGGCTACTATGAATTGTGCCAGTATAAATACTGATATGGCTATAGAAAATCAACTTTAATTAGCACATATTAGCATCAGATATGGATTCAAATAGCTGAGTCAGCCTATATTAGGGAAGTGGCAAAAGACATGAATAAAACTGGAGTGAAGCCACAGTTCTCACAATGTTAGGACTTACAGAGGAGAAAGGCGTTTACTAGTATACACATGTACAATTGCTATAAAAGCACAAAATACTTTGCTATACTGACACTATATACGAAATCCTCATGCCATTCACATTCTTAGCTAAGACAACTAAATGTCAAGTTTAGAAATATTGTAATAGTTTGAAAGTTTCTACGTTAACATTAATTCATTCATTGCTCAACTAAATCACTTTACAAATGCTTTCTTTTTATTAGCACTGTCTTTATATGAATAAATTATAAAGTTTTCAATTGAAGGGTACATAATCTAGTATATTAGATGACTATGGACAATTACCATGTTGAACATTTGCATGCTTCAAAGTTCTAATTAGAAATTATATAAATATGGAATATTCCATACACATGACAAATATTAGGTGCCAGAATATGTTAAGGATCTGAAAAAAAGTCCTTAACGTATCTGTATATTTTCACATCATTCAGAGTTACTGAGAATTATTATGGTGTGCAGTTTAGAGGGTAGGATAGGACAGTTTTTTTTCCCCAAAGTTGTTGTGTTAGTCCTTTTGAGTAACTGACTTTCTCATTGAGCCATTGTTCAATGTTTTTCTGAACAATGGTTCTCTGAAGACAGTGGCTTATTAGTGGACGAGTATCTGACTGTTTTCCCCAGCAGTACTTATTTACTGAGCTGATTCATTCATACTTATAAAGTTAAGAATAAGAGACCTTGGAAAAAGGTTTACGAGTGATTCAAAGGTAAATCATTTGCATAATTTAAGAATAGAAAGATGTGCAAGCATTCAGACTAATGGAAGGTATGAACCAAGAAGTGTGTGTGTGTGTGTGTGTGTGTGTGTGTGTGTGTGTGTGTGTGTGTGTTGTTTCAAATCATTTGAAAGACTTGGTGTTTCAGGAAAGTTGTACATAGAGAGGTTAGGTTCATAGTTAGCCAGTGTCAGGACTAGGAATCAAACCTGGCTGTGACTGTAAAACTAGCACTCAGTCACTCTACTTCAGGATTTTTTAACTTCAGCACTGTTGGCATTTGGGGCTAGATAATTCTCTTGTGTGGATCCTGCTATTCATTATAGGATATTTGGAAGTATCTGTAACATCTTCCTAATAACACATATGCCCTATACCTAGTTGTAATAACCAAAAATGGGTTCAGACGTGGTCAATTGTCCCCTAGGGTGGGAGATTATAATGGGGAACTACTGCTTTGACTATAGTAGGTACCTCAGAATTTCAAAGTGGGCTATTATAGTAAGCCATTTCCTGACATGAACCATTGATAGAACCTCACTAATGTAGACGGCTAACAGATGGGTTTGTCTGTAGTCACTTCAACTTTTAAGAGAAATAAAGTCCTTATTTTAGGAAACTGCTTTGCCCTACTTTTCAATCTAGTAAAGAACAATGATTATTTTCTCCTGTCATCTCTTTGTCTCATGTGTAGAAAGGAATATGATCTAAGACAGGAGAAGATAGGTCTTCCTCCTCTGAGGTGAAGATAGAGGAGAATAAGATAAGCAGTCCATGGAAAGTTTACTGAAGGATCCCTTGAATGTGTAGGAAACAAATGTCAATGGCTTCCATAACCTAGGTTTCCAGAAACATCTCTTATTATCCTGAGGCCTCTTAATTTATCTCCACTTTGATTCTGTAGGCTAATTCAAGTATTTTTGAAATAACTGATTTTCTACCTAAGCTGGTTAAGTTTTCTTTCTCTCATTTACAACCAAAGAATTCCAGGTAACAAAACTTAAGAAACAAGTATAAAAGCCATGAACATCGGAGGCACATTCTTTCCCATTCTCAAATGCCATTCCCAACCCCCACCCCCAAACACCTAGGTGCAAAAAATCTGTAGTCAGCTCTTAATTATTTTAAAAATAATCCTGAGTTACCAAGAATGTCTTACAGAAGTGCCCAGATTTTGATTAAAGAGTGACTCCACAGACTATTGGCAACTAAAATCTGAGGACAGGGTTATTTAGTAAAATTCAATGTGCGATATCCATGTTAATTAAAAATATTTATAAAAAGAAAAAACAACAAGATGATATTTATTAAGTCTTTAAAGAACTGAGTGATAGCTGTAGCAAAATATACACATAATGTGATCTAAAACTTAAAGAAGAGAAAGTAGGCAATAACCCCAGTGAGAGATGAAAATATAAATCAAGGTACTTGCTGTTGGGATAAAGCAGTAGGAAGGAAATAAAGCACGATATTTAAGTATACTGGAAATAAATGGCACCGTGGGACAGGGTGGATAACCTCTGCTGAAGATGATGTACAAGGAAGTGTTTATAAATAGAAGATGGCTGTAATAGTCCATAGGGGGAATTTCACAAGGTTTTGGGCTTGAAGATATATTATCACATTTATTTGAGGATTTTTTCATAACTTCTGCATTGGAAAAACCTTTGATTCCAGAAAAAACAAAAAAGGACTCAGGACTCCAAGGAAAGGAGACAGGAAACATGTTGCAGTTTCTTCTTGAATTAGAAATATGGAGAGTCTCAGTTTTCCTTTTAGGAGTTCCAGTTTAGTTGGTTAGAAATCAGAACAGTCAACGTGAGTAGGAATACAGATTAAATCTTGGGTGGGAGAAATGTCAGTATTATGTTTTCTTAGAATCAGACCATGACTTGAGAGGAGACAGAGGAAAAAAAAAAGAAAAAGGAAGAGAAAAAGAAAGAAAACAGAAGGAGAAAAATGAGGAAAAAAGGAGAAGAAAGAATAGCAATAAAAGGAAGCCCCTCTAATCTGTAATCCCAGTCCACAAAACTATACTGGAGCTTTCTCTTCTCAGAGCAAACATAATTCTCTTTGTCTCTAAACTCCACTTCTTTCTCCTTCATGCTCCACACTTTGACATTCTTTAGTTCACTCAATAATGAAGCCTTTTTATGGTACCTTTTTGCAAGACACCAAAAGTCAACTTAAACTTGAAGTCCAAAAGCAGGACCCTATGTTGGATATAAATGGTGATTTGAGTTGAATGGAGAGTTTTGAAAGAGAAGACAAGACATTCATTCCCCATCTAATAAAATCCATTCTGAGTACCTGATTGCCTTTTGACCTCATTTTTTATGGATCTGGCTTTTTCCACCATTATGAGTCTCTGAGTAACAACATGAAGAGATATCTGGTCTTCCACACAGGTGGCACTAGGAAGAATTCAAAAGGATATTTTAGCAAATTATTTTCAAGGTCACCTGTAATAAGTGTAAACCTTCTATTTTTGCCCATTGAAACCTTTATTCCCAATTACAAAAAAATAAAATAAAATAAAAAAGAAAGAAAGGAAAAAAAAAGAAAGGAAATGTCATTTGCATAGGATAGTTATAAAGGATTATGATATCCTTGGCTCTGTATTATTTTATAATTCAAAACAAAAACAAAGCATATGAGAGTAGTTTCAAGAGAGCACAAAACGAAGTCTGAATCTAGGTGAAAGATTGAAGCATTTGTATCAAAATGTTTAATTCTCTTTATCCTGAGCTAGGCCTGGTGACACCACTCTATTTCAAAAGTGAGAAGGGTTCTTCCCTCTACGTGTAGGAAATGGACGACCTGAAGTAGTTGAGGGTAGTGGCAATGACATTCAGTGTGGAGTCAGAAGGAAGGAAAAACAGTCTATAATCTCAGTCTCCTTAAATGACTATTGTTTTGGTGATTCTAGGGGCCATTAATCTCCGAACTTCATATTTGAGCCTCAGATTTGTATAAGATTAATCATAGCTGTATCTATCTCATTGAGTTAATATAAAGTTCAGGTGGAATTTTCAATTAAAGAAAAAAAAACACAAAAAAATCCCAAGCAAAATGTGATTGCTTCAAACATCAGCTTGATTGCTCCACAGCAACATACAATTGCTTACCTAGTACTTTACCTTAGATAGAAATGACTCAAGGTGATTATTGCATAGGAACATAGCACAATGTTCTTTTATAATTTTCCTTTGAATCAAGAGTCTTAGAAGCAAAGTTTCAAGCAAACTTAGCTCTACATCTTCACTAGGTCACAATATTTAGTCTAATTTCCCTGTAAGCCTTGGCATAGAAATAAAAAAGAAAAGCACACCCAATCAACTCTCCAGCCACACTATGCCAATGATGTAAATATTTCTCTAGTTTAGGATATGCAGGATGCTATAAACAAAACTGAGTAATTTATAAGTACAAAATTTATTATTCACAGTTCTGGATATCAGGTGGTCTATGATTGAGGAGCCAGCTGATTTGGTATCTAGTGAGGACTCATTCCTCATAGATGAAGATTCTTGCAGCTTATATGCTCTGTTAGGAGTCTTTCATAAGGGCCCTAATCCCATTTATGATGTTAGAGTCCTCATGACCAAATCACCCCCAAAGGCCCTACCTCCTAATTTCATCTTGGGGACTGATTTTTAATGTATTTAATTACGGGGGACATAACCATTCTGACTTTAGCACTCTTCCCATGCCCCTTGAAATTCATGTGTTTCTCAAATGCAAAATATAGTCTTTCTATCCCAGTAGCCCCAAAGTCCTGAATCATACTAGCACTACAAAATTTAAAGCCAAAAGGCTCATCGAAATCAGGTATGCGTGAGGCTGAATCACCTGTTCTTTTAAAATGATTGCTGACATTTCTTTAAGCTATTTTTTAGTTTCAGATAAGGTCAGAGAAAAACACAAAGAACCAAACAAAATCACAAATCACTCTGACAATTTTATGAGATCTAGAGTAAACTTTGCTTATTATAATCTCATTATAATGCTAAATTCTCCACCCAGGACACACTCTGCTCTGTCATTTGTGAGCATGTGAAGCATGATTTCCAATGAGGCACACTCAGGAACATGCCTGCCTCTATGTCCAATGATGAGTCTTTCCATATGAATATGCATGTTTTCCTAATAAAAATCCTTTGCTTTCTTTGTTTAGGGGAGACACTACTTGGGGGTCATCTCCTATGCTAGTCTCCCTTGCTATAACCCATAAACCTCTCTTTACTTCTTTGTCTTCCAGTTGTATTTACTGGTTGCATATTCACCAATGGGAAAATCCATTGTGTACAGTTATAGGATCATTTTGCCTCCAGTGTCCAAAAGTACATTCCTCATTTCTGTCTGACACCTTATTATAATATCCTTTTCCATCCACATTTCTACCTACATTTGGCTCACAACCTCTTCAATAATCTTCAGTAAAGAAGACAGAGGCTTTCTCTACAGCTCTCCTCTTCTGAGCCCTCCCCAGAACTCCTCTGTTGACAGCACTGTGGGCTTTTATCCAGCCTGTGCCTCCAAGCCTCTTCTCATGAAACATTTCCAAAGCTGCTTTCACATTTTTAGCTATTTGTTACAGAAGCATCACATGTGTCAGTACCAATTTCTTCTTTAATCCATTCAGCTGCTGTAACAAAAATACTTTAGAATGAGTAATTTATAAACATCAGAAATTTATCGCTTGCAGTTTTAGAGGCTGACCAAGTCAAACATCGAAGTGCTACCAGATTATGTGTCTTGTGATGGTTTGGTGTCTTCTGTAAAGGTGATTTCTTGTTGCCGAGTCCTTGTATGGGGGAAAGGTCAAAGATGCTCCCTCAAGTTACTGGTACTGGGCACTAATCCAAGTCACAATGGTAGAGCCTTCCAAAGAGCACCACCACGGGGCTTAGGCTTCAACATATAAAATTTGAGAAATATTTTCAGACTATTGCACTACCCAAGTTAACTCAAAACATAAACACGTTTTCCTTCCAAACTGAATTGTTGCAAGATACTACCTCCTCTCTCTTTGGAACTACTAATCATGGGATAAAATGAAATGACATGCAAGAAGCCAAAAGCCTTGGGTTTATATCATGTGCCAGATAAGAGTCAAAAGGAATAGATGCATTTGTATATGGATGTTCATCTTTAACTGTGCTCATACACAAATAACTTTTTTTCAGTCTATCTGTGGGTATTTCTGCAAAAGCATATGCATGTATGTGACCTTTTCTATGAAAGTGTGTTTATGGTATATGTTCGTTTTATTTTGTGTATGTATGCATTGGTTTATGTAGGTATAGATTTGTGTATAGATTTTCATGTGTGTCTGTGGGTATTTGTTAAGGATGGAAGAGTGAAAGAGGAGAAAGTAGAAATAGAATAAAAATGTCTCTTATGGAACTTGCAACTGAAATTAATTGAAGCATAATACTACTTCCCAAAGAAGAAACTGGCCTATAGTTGCCTCTCTAAGGAATGTAGGAAAAAATGTCTCAGAAATTAGCTTTAAAAACCAGTCAAATATAAAGGTTATTCAAACGCTGGATTTCATGTTGAATTTTTTTCCCAGATACGTTAGTATTCTTAGTTGAGTTGTGAGTCACAGTTGATTTACTGGGGAATAGTTATATCCCACAGAAAAGGAATAAGATTCGAAGGTGAAGCCACAGAGACCCCAAAGGTCTTCTCAATATGTTTGGTAGTTCATTCTTTCAGCTGTGATGTGCATGGAGTCACGGCCAAGGCAACATTCAAAATATTGAACAAAGCTTTCCATAACTATAATAAAATACCTGAGGCAATTAACTTTGATAAAGAAAAAAAATTCATTTACCTCATGGTTCTGATATCCCAGTTCAAGACTATGTGGCCCCATTGCTTTATGCCTCTGGTGAAGTGACAGATGGCAATGGCAGATATGGCATGTCAGACAGAGCAAACTATTCACATCATGAGGGAAGAAGCATAAAGAGAAGACAAGAATAGGGTCCCAAATGTCCTTTAAGGGGACAATTTTGAAGCCCTAAAGACCTCCCACGAGGCTTTACTTATAAATATGCATAGAATCTTCCAATAGCATCAACCTAGGGAACAGGATTAATACCTGGCTTTGGGGTGGCATTCAGCATCCCAAATAGCACACAATCTTTCTTTCCAGTCTTCAGAACCACCTCAGAATGAGATCTTAAGCTATTAGGAGGCAGGAAAAAGGAAGAAAGTCCAATCCTAAACCATTCCTATTAATAATAGTAGCAAACCTTGATAAGGCACTTACTGTTGGCCAGTGCCATTTAAATAGAGTTTTAGAATCCCTGTTGTTTATTGTTGTTATTCATGAACATCCAATTATATTTACGGCACTTTTGCCATGTTAATTAAAGGTATGATCCCATTTAAACCAAATGTTGTAACAACCAAATGAGGTCCATAGAAAAAGGTTCATTTTACTGGGGCAGGAACTCAAGTTCAAAGACATTAAGCTCTATGCCAAGTCACAGAGGTGGAGCAATGGTTTGAACTCAAGTCCAATAGATTTCAAATTTCATTTATTTTGAGGGATTATCCTCCAATCTACTCTACCCCTACCTTGGTTTGATTTGGTAACTGAAAACTGTGTTAAACTTCTAAGCCCATTAAGAGGGAAACAAATTTAAAAAAAAAATATTCACAAAATTCAGCATGTTTCTAACTATTTTAGTCTCCACATCCATATTGGATGGAACTTTCCTAAATTTTCTCCCTGGATACCTGAACTACAGAACAATATCCTTCAGAACAGTTCCAACCAAATTAGGAAGTACATGCTCCCAAAATGAGGATGGTTCACTTTATCCCCTGGTTTCGTCTCCATGTCCATGGAAAGGGACAACTATGCCATTCTCTTTTGATATAGCTAGAACCCAGGGAAGCCTTGCATTTTTGAGCCTGAAAGTATGCTTTTATGCCCTTTTCTGAATATATTTACATCTATAACTGTATTCCATGATGTGGTGAGACAGTGTAGCACTATGCTCTCAGGAGCATACTGTAACAGGGAAAGGCATGTTCTTAAGTCTCCAGTTTATATAAATGCTAAACCCCCTTTAACTTACCTTGTTTCTCCCAGCCCAGGTGTGTGGCTGTGGAGAAAGGAGATGTACCTTTCAATTGAATGGTAGGAATTGCTCTGTCCCAGCATCCAGGGGGTAGCTAAGAAAGAAAATACATGGTCTCTCCTCTTATTTTCCTAACTGAAATTGCTTAAGGGATAGGGCTTCCCTCTTGGTTCAGAGATAACAACTATCTGGAGCCAGGTAAGCCTCCTTTCCTCTCACTGGCTGGACAATTGCATTGATAGTAACAGTTTTTCATCACTCTGGGTAAGATCTCAGAATCCTTCTTAACATAGTGTGTCAGAAAGCCACTGCTAATAGATGATTATCACTCTATGAACCCTACCGGCCAACTGTGCCATAGATCATTGATCTGAGGAAAGAAGGTGAAAGAAATTTCACAGATACTTGGCATTCTTGAAATAAATTGATTTGGCCAACACATGACAAAAAAGCTGGAATTCTGGCAGCTCTAATGAAGTGGGGGTAACTTTTAGTGTAGTCCAGACCAAGGCATACATCTTGTGCAGCCTTATAGGATGAATTTCCTATTGAAGAAAAATGTATTTGTTTTTACCTTTATAAACTCTGAATTGAAAAGAGGAATCTTGTCCTTTGTCCCTTTACCATATAGGTACTATTATCAAGGCTATCTTTATTGTATATATGGATGCACCAAGCTTTGGGCCAGATGCCCTTAAATATTTGAATTATGACATTTGCATTTCTCTGACTCAATGATCATTTGTATATTTATTTGCTTCCCTTTTCTATACAAGGAGAGAATGAACTGGCTGTGTTAATTTGCACATTCTGTTTTACAAAACTAGGTTTTTTCACTTGTACACTGTAATAATCCATTGCTATTCTTATCCTCTTAATCTCCTTAAAACTTAGTTTTGTGCAATCCTCGAAAAGATTTCCCTAAAGTTTTTTGTTTGTTTGTTTGTTTGTTTTGTTTTCTGACAATGGTAATCCAGTCTCTTCATAAACTTTCTGGAACAAGCTTTCTGGAGTAGCCTCCTGTTCCTTTTATTATAGTCTATGCTTAAATAGAATAGCTGAGTAGTTAAGAGCAAATACTTTTGATCAGATATTCTTTTTTTATCAGATGAGTTAAATTGTTACCCATTCTTGATTTTATGACCTTTGATGATCCTCAAAACTTCGCTCAGACTCAGCTTTGATGCTTGTGAATTAGTGGTAGAAGTATGTATTAATCATGTCATAAACTTGAAAAGATTTTATGAAATGATGAACAGATGTGCTTAGCAGTCCCATTAGTTAGCACTTAGTATATATTAGCTATTGTCATTATTCCTTCTTTTATAACTTCAATGACATTAAATTATTACATAGAGAACATAGTGACATGTGAATAGCATCATGTCCCTAATGATTTTATGCCCATGAGAACTAAACTCACTTTTGTGACTTAATCAACTATTGTTAGTTGCTATACCATCAACAGTTGAAGCTTTTTGATAGTGAGGAATCTATTTTACATATAATTACTTAAAAGGACATTTTAACTATGGTAACAATTTCAACTGACTTCATGTCATTTCAAAGTCACTCAGTGTCAGAAAGCCCACCTGATCTTCAAGAAAGTAGTTCCTCTAAAGACTTCTCGTGTCAGGTTGGTCTGGCACAATTAGGAACAATCATAGTTGGCTATCAATCACCCAAAGGCATTTATTAGGAATCTAAAGGGGAGTAATGCTATGCTAACTACTGTGCAAAGTGAATTACAGACACAGCCCAGCAGTACTTCGTTTCCTCCAGGGAAAAGAAGAAAGGATCCTTGCACTTCCTGAGAAGTGGAATATTGTGGAAAGAACATCCCAAGCATTCAGAGAACTAGTTTTCTTAGGTTTATCCTTCAGAAATTTTATTTTACATCTCTGAATATGTTTCCTCACTGTAAAGTGGAATTATAAAATCTGCCTACCTCCCAGCATTCTTAATGCTTTGAAAAATTGTGCAGTGGTCCATGAATATTTATACATCACTTCTCAGCAAAATTTTATTTTAATTAAAAAGTGATCAGAACAGAGAGGACATGAGCAATAATAGCTAATTATAAGAATTCATTTGGGGGCTAGGGATTTAGCTTGGTGGTAAAGTGATTGCTTAGTATACTGTAAGCTCTGGGCTTGATCCTCACATATATATGTGTGTGTGTGTGTGTGTGTGTGTGTAATCCATTTTTTAATTTCTACCCTGTGCTAGATCAAAAACAGAATCTCAAGCATGTTAGTAGGACATGGCAGAAACTATTCTATGTTGGTTAGTGATAAAAATGTAGTGAGTTAAGAACATAGAAATCATACTCCCAGGCAATTATTTCATAGTACCTTGGGGGGAACATAGGAGGTTTTCATGATGTTGGAGAGGTTTGTCAAGGGAATAAGAGGTCTCTAGAAGAAGTGCTCTAGAAGAGTACTCTGGCTCTTCATTTTTCATCATCTCTGAAGCTCTGGAGACTGGGCCAAGTGTACACTCCTCACCCAGGAAGCATCTGATGGGAGCAATAAGACAAAAATCACCCAATGTCATCCCATGGCTCTTAGGATACAGGTTCTTATCTTATTTTAGAACTGGAAATTTAATCTAATGAACTAATTGTTCCCTGTGTCCCAACTTCATGAGCAAATATTTTCAATTTCCTAATGTGTTACGCTTTCTCCCAACACTAAGGTCTTCTTCAAATAAGGTTATTTCTGTCAGAGACTCTCTTTTTTACTGTTTTGTTCAATTTACCTACACTCCTCCTGTGACTTCACTTCTTCATGAAAACATCCTCTGATAAATCATATCCCAGGTGTCAATTCTCAGGATCTCCTCATCAGTTCTTTTCCTATCCTTTATAATCAAAGTGTTTAAAATCATGAGATTTCTACATGATTGTTTAGACTGGCCACTCCATTGGTCTGCAAGCCCCTAGGCAGCAGAGGCAATTTTACTTGATACCTAATAAAATGTCTGCAACTACTCAATTATGAGTGCATAAATGAATAACTGAGTATATGAATTAAAAAGCTGCATGCTTTCAAATAAAGAAATTATAGATTTTATTATATTATTATACAGATTCAATGTAGAAAATTTAAAAACTACATTGATATGGCTGAGTCCCTGTAGTATGCTGTTTTTAAGTCCTTTATGAATAGACCTATGAGTGGGATAGCTGGGTCAAATGGTGGTTTCATTCTAAGGTTTCCAAGGAATCTCCACACTGCTTTCCAGATTGGCTGCACCACTTTGCAGTCCCACCACCGGTATATGAGTGTATCTTTTTCCCACATCCTTGCCAACGCTTATTGTTGTTTGTCTTCATAATAGCTACCATTCTGACTGGAGTGAGATGACATCTTAGAGTAGTTTTGATTTGCATTTCTCTAATTGCTAGAGATGTTGAACATTTTTTCATGTTTGTTGATGGATTGTATATCCTCTTCTGAGAAGTATCTGTTCAGGTCCTTGGCCCATTTATTGATTGGATTATTTGGGGTTTTTTTGGTGTTAAGGTTTTTGAGTCCTTTATATATCCTAGAGATTAGTGCTCTATCTGATGTCCTTGTGGTAAAGATTTGCTCTCATTTTGTAGGCTCTCTATTCACCTCACTGATTGTTTCTTCTGCTGAGAAGAAGCTTTTTAGTTTGAATCTATCCCATTTATTGATTCTTGGTTTTAATTCTTGCATTATAGCAATCTTATTAAGAGAGTTGGAGCCTAATCCAACATGGTGGAGATTTGGGCCTACTTTTTCTTCCATTAGGCACAAGATCTCTTGTTTAATTCCTAGGTTCTTGATACACTTTGAGTTGAGTTTTGTGCATGGTGAGAGATAGAAATTTAATTTCATTTTGTTACATGTGGATTTCCAGTTTTCCCAGCATCATTTGTTGAAGAGGCTATCTCTACTCCAATGTACATTTTTGGTGCTTTTGTCCAATATAAGATAAGTGTAATTATGGGGGTTAGACTCTGTGTTCTCTATTCTGTATCATTGGTCTATAGGTCTATTTTGGTGCCAATACAATACTGTTTTTATTACTATTGCTCTGTAATATGGTTTAAGATTTGGAATGGTAATGCCACCACCTTCACTCTTCTTGCTAAGGATTGCTTTAGCTATTCTGGGTCTCTTATTTTTTCAGATGAATTTCAAGATTACTTTTTCTATTTCTATAAGAAATGTCATTGAGATTTTAATTGGGATTGGATTGAATCTGTATAGTGCCTTTGGTAGAATGGTCATTTTTACAATATTAATTCTACCTATCCAAGAACAAGGTAGATCTTTCCATCTTCTAAGGTCTTATTTACTTTCTTTCTTTAGAGTGTTGTAGTTTTCATTGTAGTGGTCTTTCACCTTTTTCTTTAAGTTTATTTCCAAGTATTTAAGTTTTTTTCAGTCTATTGTAAATGGGACAGTTTTCTGAGGATTTATCACTGATGTACAGAAATGCCTTTGATTTATGGTGTTTATTTTGTATTTAGCTACTTTGCTGAATTCATTTATTTGTTCTAGGAGATTTTTGGTGGAATGTTTTGGGTGTTCTAGGTATAGAGTCATATCTGCAAATATTGATAATTTGAGTTCTTCTTTTCTTATCCATATCCCTTTAATTTCTTTCATCTGTCTGATTGCTCTGGCTAGAGTTTCAAGAAATATGTCAAATAGAAGTGCCATATCAATGTTTATAGCCACACAATTCACAATAGCTATACTATGGAACCAACACAGAAGCCCTTCAGTAGATGAATGGATAGAGAAACTTTGATATATATACACAATGGAACATTACTCAGCATTAAGAGAGTATAAAATCATGGCATTTGCAGGTAAATGGAGAATATAATGCTAAGTGAAACAAGCCAATCCCCAAAAACCAAAGGTCAAATGTATTCTTTGATATGAGGATACTGACTCATAAATGGTGATGAAGGGGAGCATGGGAGGAATGGAGAAACTTTAGATAGGGCAAAGGGGAGGGAGAGGTAGGGAGGGGCTAAGGGAGTAGGAATGATGGTGGAATGAGTTAGACATCATTACCCAAAGTACATGTATAAGACATGAATGGTGTGAAAATACTTTGTGTACAATCTCTAAAAATTGTGCTCTATATGTGTAATATGAAATGAATTGCATTCTGCCATCATGTATAACAAATTAGAATAAACAAATAATTTAATAAAAAAGAAAATTTAAGAACTACAGAAGAATAAATAGAGTAAGGTATTTTATTTGTGTCACATAACAATCATTAACTATATTTTATTTACTTATCATTTGTAAATGTATTAGTAAGTATATTATTTAAGATATTGTTATATTCTCCAGTAAAATATATGCTTTCATAACTAATGTATATGGATCTATATAAAAATGTATATGTTTAATTTTGGATTACTGAATATGTATTGTTTATAAGCCTACTTCTTTAACCAAAAAATGCATCATAAGCTGGGCATTACGGCACATGCCTATAATTCCAGTGACTTGGGAGGCTGAGGCAGGATGATTGAGTCCACCCTCAGAAACTTAGTGAGGCCCTATTTGTAAAGTCATTAAATGTTATTCACCAAAATTATTTTTAATAGCAAAGAGTAGTGTTGTGCTTTTTGTCAAGTATCCCAATTTATTTATTCAATAGTATATTGTTGACATTTAGATTATTTTACACATTATAAACATGCTGGAATAAACAACTGTGGGCTAAACAACGCATGCATTTTTCTTAGATAAGTTTCTAAATGTAGAATTACTAAGTCTAGTATGTGATGCATATTGCCAAATTGTCCTTAAAAGGAAAGTGATTCCCAAGCTCTCTCTCACTATCGAGATATAAAAATACCTAGTCATGTACATTTGATAATGTTTTTTTCTATTCTTTTAAATTCTTCCAAGTTGAGGGACAAAATTTGCATTTCATTTCAATTCCTATATTTTTATTATAAATACGTCTGAACTTGTACTTGAACATTACATATACACACATGTTTTTGTTTATATATCTCCACTACCAGTTTACAATTAATTTTGTTCCAATTGAATATGTATCTGTTGCTTTCCTCACTCAAGATGTTTGTATTTTTCTTAGTGATTTATAAATAACTTTATATATTTTGTAAGATGCTGATACTATTTGCAGCATATTACATTCTCTTAATTTGTTAATGCCTTTAATTTTGATTTATTATTTGTTGCATAGAGACACACTTTAACATATTGATATGTAGTATAATCCAATATTTAATATTAAAAGTTATATATTTTATTGTTCTCAAGGTATGTCATGTGTGTGTGTTTTACATCTTAATAAATAGTTTACATTTGTGTTACTATAGTTTATGAAGTAAATTAGCTTTCAATTTCTCGCAAAATGGATTTCCAATTGTTCCATCAAATATCATTTACAAAAAAATCCATTCTTTTCTTGATATGCTACTCTTAACACTGTGCTTATCACACGCACTTGATTTTGATGATCTGCTATTCTAATGTCAGAAAACTACCTCTATTAATGTAATTTTGTAATGTGTTATAATATGTGGCTTGCACCTTATTATTATTCTTTGTAATTAAAGCTATTGTTTTCTTTTGCTATTGTGATAACATTTATTTTTATACATAAAAAGAATTCATCATTCTTTTCCATAGGGCTTGTCATTGCATTTTAGAGATTAAATATGTTCCTTTATTCAAATCTTCCTTTATACATCTCCAAAAAGCTTTTCAATTTCCTTCTTAACCCTACACATTATTTGTCATGTTTCTTCCAAGGCATTCAATCCCTGTTCCTGCCTGCAATTATGAATGATATTTTTTCTAGTTATTGCACTTTGGTTATAAAAATAGAAACATTTTTGGGTTTTATGAGTTTAATTAATTACTTAAATTAACTTCTAGATTTTATTTTATTTTAAATAAATTATTAATTTGGTTATTTTACTCATTTTTGGTACAGGTCTTTAAATCCTATTTTTTTCAGATGTTATTTTCTTATTATTTACTTATGAACTTTCAGGTCCATATTGCTTAAAAAGGGAGCAAATATGTTTCAATTTTCAAATGTAAAGGAAATGATTCATGCTTGACTATTAAATTTGATTCAGATCTTCTGATACATATTCTTTATTATGATTTCAATAAAGAATCTATTCCTGATTTAGTAACAATATTTAAAATAATAAATTATTATTAAAATTATTCACTAAATTATCAAGATTCTAAGATTCCCATTGGAGATCATAAGATAGTATAATTGTAAGTTTAATGTTAACTTTTCTGATCACTTAGGCATGTTTACGAGTAACTCTATTTGTCAAATTTATAGTTTCTTACTAAACCTCTGTTGTTGTTTGCCTTACATGTAGGTTAACACTTAGTAGAAATTTGCAAAGTCGGCCCTGAGCTGACTTTCAGGAAAACTAAGACAATACATTGAGACTCTGAGGATGGAGGTTGAACTTTTTCCTAGTGCAGGGATTAGTATTAATGGAATTAACTATACACAGAGAGAAAAAGGAACTTATGTTTCGATGATGGCACATGAGTTATTCAAGAACTAAAGTTACCTATTATTGTTAATCATAAATATCCAGAAGTCTTAAATGTCAGAGACAAGCACCATGCAGCAATGAGGAATTGAGACAATTAGACAACTTCTGGGACATGTCTATGAGCTACAGAGCCTGATCTTCTAGGATGAAAGTTTTAGAAACAAGTTCCATCCCTAGAGCTAGATAATTCACATAGGACTCCTTAAAGGAAGAAGGTACTAAAGAAAAATTCCAACAAATCTTGTTTTACAGATCATTTTTATTAGTAGGATCTCACTATGTTGCCCAAGCTGGTCTCAATCTCATGGGCTCCAGTAATCCTCCCATTTCAGTTGAGTACTGGGACAATGGGCATGTGTCACTGGGCCTGGATCAAGTTTTACAGATCTTAATTGACTTTATTTCCAACTCTTAAATAAGGCAGTAGACTAGACTAAAAATTGATTGCTTCTTCTTAATAAGAAAAATCTGTTACAGCTATATGGGAATTTCATAGCAATGAACACAATGCAAACATAAACAGAGTGTACCTTACTTTTTACATGAGTATCTATAATTATAAAGCACAGATGTTTCCCCAAATTTCCTCAAATTGCAGTTTTCTTGCTATATTTAATATATTGTACAATTTTAGAACGTTGACTTGCTATTATCTGAAAATACACAGGTAAGTGAGCCAATCATTTAAAGCAATATTTTGGTCCCTTCTTGAAAATGGAAAAGATATTAAAGTACCATCCTGTCTCTGTCCTACACACACCTTATAACTAAACATGGGTTCACACTTTGGGGATTGCAAAGCCAATAAACACAACCAGGATTTAAAGGAGTGAAAATATGTTTATTACTTGTAACTAGCAAGGAGATCACAGGGGATCTACAGCAATGTCTCCTGTAACAAAGAAGCAAGAGAAATTCACTGGAGAGACTTATTACAGGAGAGGCCCATTATCAGTGGTACACACTTTTTGCACAGATGCAGTTTGAGATCATGCTTCTTCATACATTGCATTTTAAAATATGGCAGGCAGGACCACCTCCTCTCCAGTGGAGAATTTAGCATCATAAAGAGATTAGGAGGAACAAAATTCACTCTAGGTCACTCAGGACAAGGACTGAGTGGCTTGAGCTGGTTTAAACCAGTTCCTTGTGGTCTTCTCCAGGGGGCCATACCTGAAACAAAAAGGTACTCAGAAGTGGTGTTTGCAGTCAGTGAGTAAAGCAGCAGCTGCTGCCCCACAAGCACAGGTGCTTGACCCTAAAATTTCCTGCCTAGTTGCTAGCAATTTCTCTCTTCCCCTCTATTATCACCTACCAACAGAGAAAAATTCACTGAGGGATTTTTTTTTCTTCAGATTCATTAAAAACAAAAAACTTCTTAACAGTGGAAAGCAATTTCTAACTTCCTTTTCCTGTGCTCTTCTCTACTGCACATATTCTCAAATATGGCTTGAAGAATAGCTGGAATTGAAATCTAGGAAGAGGCTTCTTTAAAGAAAGAGAACTTTTAACATCTTACCTCCTTTACCCTCTAACCCAAATCCTATATTCTCCTAGAGTGACTCAATTCCATAATCAGATCCTAGTACGAAAACAGAAGTGGAGTTGAAGATACTGATTTTAGTAAATATTTTTGAGGAAATGGTTGGTACAAGAAAGTAACCACTTATTTTATAGGGGGTGGCCAGAAGTGAGAGCTGCATGCTGATTTTTTTCCTGTGTATGATAGTTATTTTAAACATTATTTAAAGGGCTATTTAAATCAGAGATTGTGTGTCACCTGGGGGAGCATTCTAGAGAATGCATTCTGTGTATAGGAATGTCTTGAGTCAGTTTTCTACTGGAAAGGGGCTGCAAAAATTGTGAAGAGGAAATAACCCAGAAAATCCTACTAAAGCAGCTTTCCTCTGAAGTCTAATTCTCTCAGGATGATTATTTAAGAAGAACTTTTATTTCTCTCAGTTTATAAACTTCTAAGTTGCAGGATTGAAATGGAAATGTGATTCGTTTAGAAAATATGCCTTCTTCCTGTGTCTCATAAATGGACATAAACATGCATTTCACCAGTCATGTATAATATAACATTGACAGACACCATTATAAATATATTGAATCTTGCATCTCACACTTTTTCATTAAATATTATAAATTCTTAATCATTCTCTGTGCTATTGATATCATTTAAAAACTAAGAATTATATAGTACTTTAATAAACTTGATTATAAAATATAACATTTATCTGATTCTTACTTAAGCTTTATCTATTTATTGAATAGTATAAATTATCTTTCCAATACACCCTTGTAGATAAAACTTTCTTCACATCTCTTACTGTGTCCTTAGTATTACTTACCTGAGAACAAGCATCATTTTTCTAGAACACTTATTTATTTATGTGCTTATTTACTGTGTTTAGTTACTGAAATATCATATTTCAGTAATGTGCTTTCCAGAAAGATTTTATCAGTTTTCATTTTCATTAGCTTCAATGGAGAATGCTATTTTTTCCTGTATTCCATACAATGCCATGGTCATTATTTTTCCAACTTTGCCCTTTGATGGACAGGAAGCTGCTTTTTAATTTAATTGATGTTTCATTAGAAAGGCCTTTAAATGTTTCTCAGCTTTTGATGCCTAAAGTGTTCTTTATGCAGTTTGTCACTGATTTTGATTCCTTGTAAATAATGTGAGAATTGGAAAGACTAGAAGTCCATTTTCAGAATATAGTATTTAGCCTTAAATGTAAAGTTGGAATATCAAAAAGGCAGACAGACCGGAAACCGAGCAGAATGGGAAATTACACAATAGCACCATAGCCTATGGATGTGGCAGATTCAAAGTCCATGCACCTAAACTTCCCCTTGACAAACAAGATGGGGGAAGGAATCAGCCTCATCAACAAAGCTAGAAATTTCTCTGTTAAGAAATAATAACTTAGGCAGGAGGGGTGGCACAGGAGGCAGAGATGGGAGGACCCTGACAGCATCAGCAAAAGCTAGGCACTAAGCAACTCAGTGAGACCCTGTCTCTAAATAAAATACAAAATAGGACTGGGGATGTGGCTCAGTGGTTAAGTACCCCTGAGTTCAATCCCTGGCACCATCACCCCTCAAAGAGAAAAGAAACAGTAACTTAGGTAAAAAAAAAAAAATAAGGTCTGTGTACATGTCAGAACACATGCATCACAAGAAGGCTTCCCTGCTGTAGGACAAAAATGGGAGGTGAGAATAACTAAGGGTGTGTTTCTTTAAATAACCCAATAGGAGACAATAAAACCTAGGGAATATTGGGGAAGATTTTACACCTCATAGTACGGAGGCAATGAGGAACCAGGGAGTGACCTTGTACACTAGGGAATAAAATGCTAATTTGAGTAGATCTGGTGTGCTTGTGTGCCAGAATTCGTTAGGGAGAACACCCTTCTGCAGAAGAAAATTTTGCCTTGCCGAGGAACTTTTGAGTATGTGTCTGATTTCTTGTGGCGACCCACTATTTCTAATAACCTATGCAGAAATGTAGAAAATTTTGAAACTTTCAGAATTGTGCCACTTTTTTTGTGGGTTTGAAATGATTGTTCATGCCTGATTTAACATTTTTCTTCTTAAATCTCTAAGACTGTAACAACTTCTATAGAACAAGTTTCTAGGTCCAGAAAAATGGAAATTATCTTGAGCAGAAAGAAGATCCATCTCCAGTCCAAATCTTCAGACTTTTAAAGCCACTTGAGCTGAGTTATGTCAGGAGAAGCACAGAGTGCAAACAGGTCATCCATAAAGCTGTTTCCTGGAACCAGACAATTCCCCCATCTTCCACTTCCTCCTTTTTCTTTATATATTTTTTTCTTACAATTATGTTTAAATTTTAATATTTATTTATTTATTTTTTAAGTTCTCAGCGAACACAACATCTTTTGTTTGAATGTGGTGCTGAGGATCGAACCCGGGCCACACACATGCCAGGCGAGCGCTCTACCGCTTGAGCCACATCCCCAGCCCTACAATTATGTTTTAAATTATAAAGTGAAATATTCTAGACAGACCAAATATATAAGGGGGCAATGAACACTCTTATAACAAACAGGCAGCTTAAGAAATCATTATCACCAAAGATTGAAAGCCCTGTATACCTCATGTGGATCTCATTATTTTTAAATTTTATTTTATTTTTTTAGTGTTTTTATTTGTGCACTATAATTATACAGAATAGTGCAATTTATTGTGACATACTCATATACGCACATTATATAATTTACTCCACAGTAGGTCCCTTTCCTCTCCCAACCTCCCTCTTTCTGTTTCCTCTCCTTACTCTTCTGGTCTTCCTTTTATTTATTTACACTAATGCTCTCCCCAACTAGAAAAAGTAGCAACCCTCAAAAAGGATTTATCATCACTAAGAATTTTGTTATAATAGATTACAGACAGATGCGAATGGAAGGAATGAGGTTAAGGGGATAGTTTTATAAACCAGACCTACAGTGCTGACCCCCACATTCTTTTAACAAAAACAACTTACCCATGGCCCTGTCTGGCTTAAGTCAGTAGGATATGCTACATTCCTCTGCCAACAACTGTTATATACAGAGAAGTGTAGGTCCCAAAATGTTACTCCTGGCTGGTAAGAAGAACACAAGTTACCCTGAAGAGGGGAATTTTGTGACCATTACACAGATCAGATTCCAGAACTCAAGGAGACAAGGTAATTACAAAGAAAGTCACACAACAATAAAATCTATAATACTCAGTTGGCATAAGCCTAAGTGACCCAGAGTACCTTGGATTTTTTAGCCTACCATTATAATAGTAAAAACTCACCTCCACCTCCATAGGCCCTGGGGAAAGATGGTACACAGGAGGATCTTGGGAGCCCAAAGCAATCCTGCTGTCCATCAAAAGTCAAGAGGTAGAGCCAAGTGGGACACTTGAAATTTCCCTCAGATCCCCAATAAAACTAAAGAGAAGGAGGGGACATTGTTCCTTTTGTTTCTGAGAAGGCCCACTCTGTCACTAGAGAGTGTCCTCTCTTTTCCTTTTCCTAGTCTTTCTAATAAAAGCTGGCCTGCTACTCTGAGCAACATGAATGAAATATTTGGGGCATGATCACAAGAACCAAGGACCAAAGACATCTGCTGCTGCTTCTACTCTGTGGATGGCCTTGCTCTTCAGCACTTTCATTAGGTAGTTATATAATCCTATACAATATATTTGGTGATCTTTAACTTTTCAAATGTATTTCAAATTTCATTAAGAATTAAGCATGCATAGTAATAGACATTTAGCTTTTTTCCTTTACTTTTATTTTTCTAACTTAAAAAAATTGCTCTTATAATCATTGCTTTATATATATAAAGCAATGATTATATATATATATATATATATATATATATATATATATATATATCCCTTCTGTACCTATGAGAGATTTTGTCTACCTCTGAATATGTCCATTTTTCAGTTAGTTGAAATCTGCTTTTCAAAGTGGTTCACAAATTTAAATTCCTATCCCTCATAAAAATTTGTTATTATCACACTTTTCATTAGTGACAGGTGATATTCTGATTGTGACAATTTGCACATTTTTATGGGTTAAAAAATTTTGCATTAACCATTGAGTTATTTTGTATGTATATTGAACTTCATATTTCCTTCTCCTTAAAATGCTTAATAATTTATCTCATCCAATTTTTACTGTGGTATTTATCTTTTCTTATTGATTTACAGGATTGTAAAATACAATCATTATATTAATCTATGTATATGGATATATCTATCATCTCTCAGAGCATGGCTGATCTATTTTTTTAGCTACACAAAAATAGATATGATATATACAAAAGGTATAAAAAGTAACAAAACAAAAGTACTTATGCCAAATACCTATCATATCACTTGGTAACAAAATGTCATCAAATGCCTTTGTAACCCTTTAGGTACCCTTTTAGATTTCTTGACATAGTTAGTCTTGAATTTCTAAAAGTCATCTAACTCTATTTATGTTTAAGTATAGGCATCAAAACACACACATTTTAAGCCTCTCTTTTGACAAGTACATATAAATGTTCTCTAAATTTTATTGCTTGTCTAAAGACTTTTTAACTTTACAATGTTGCAAAAATGTACCTAAAAAGTCACTCTGTTTTTCACCCTCATTACAGTATTCATAAATTACATGAGATATTCTCTTTGCTATAAATTGATTTTGTGTTACATGACTTTTCCCAGTATTGTCAGGACAAGTGTTCTGAGCGTATAACGTATACTATGATGTTTGGTAGGTTTAGTATGTTTCTTGCATTTTCAACTTACCATATTCTCAACATATGATGAGTTTTCAAGATGTGACCCCATCATAAGTCAAGTAACTTCTGTGTAACCACAATCAAAATACAGGACACCTCCATACCCCTAAAATTTTTCTGTATGCTCTTTTGCAATTAGTTGTTACTTTTCCAACTGTCAACCACTAAGAAACATGTTCTAGAATTTCATATAAACTTAAATTATATGTAATTCCTTGGTGTCTCCGGGTTTTTTTTTGTTTGTTTGTTTTGTTTTGTTTGTTTGTTTTTGAGCAGCATAGTGGTTTTGAGATGTCTATAGTTAGATGCTTCTTAGTATTGTATATGAAAGTCATTATACGTGATCTACTGTTGATGGACAATTGATTTTTTATGTTAAACTATTATTTATATGGATACTCTTAAGTTTTTAAGTACAAGTATGGATGTATATTTTGTGTGAGTATATATTTTTATTTTATCAGGACCTAGGAAAGAAAAGTATGGAAGTCTTAAATAATTCATACTCAATAGGTAGGATTAGCATTTTGTTTGGTTTTAGCTATTGCAATTTTAATTTGCATTTCTTGAGGCCTACTGATACTGAACATATGTCTTTGTGCCTATTGATATGTTTCTTTATTTTTCAAATTAGGTTATTTTCTAATAGTGCCATTTTTCCAAATGTATTGAGATATTGTTATGGTTTGGGTATGAGGTGTCCCCCAACCAAAAATAACCAATAAATAAAAAAACTTGTATGTAAGATGATGCAGGAGGTTCAGAGGTAAAACAGTAAGATTATGAGAGCTACCCTACTAATGGATTAATTCATTTGATGGTTAATATTGTGAATGGATTAATGGGTGGTAACTATAGGAAGGTAGGCCATGGCTGGAGGAAATAGATCACTGGGGGCATGCACTTGAGAATTATATCATCCCTGGCTTCTTGTACTCAAATTCTCCCTGCTTTCTGGGTGTTATAAACTGAGCAGCTATCCCTGCCACAGCCTTCAGAGGCATGGAGTTAGCAGACCATGGACTGAATCTTTGAAACCTTGAGTTACATTTTTCCTTTTATAAGAAGTTCTTTTTGTTGTTGTTCTAATTAGTTAGACATGACTGTAGAATGCATCTTGACACATCATACATAAATGGAATATAAATTCATATTCTTCTGGTTGTACCTGATGTGGAATTATACTGGTATGTACATAGGTTAATAATGTCTGATTAATTCTACTATCCTTTCTACCCACATACCCCCTCCTATCCCTTCACTCCTTTTGCCTAATCCAAAGTACCTCTATTCTTTCCTAGCACCACTCCCCTTATTGCCTTTGTTTTTTTTTTTTTTTTTGGCGGGGGGGGGTTGGTATTGGCTTATTTCACTTAGCACGGTATTCTCCAGCTCCATCCATTTACTGGTAAATGCCATAATTTTATTCTTCTTTAAAGCTTAGTAATATCCCATTGTGTATATATAACACATTTTCTTTTTCCATTCATCTGTTGAAGGGCATTTATATTGGTTCCATAGTTTGGCTATTGTGAATTGAGCTGCTATAAACATTGATGTGGATGTGTCACTGTAGTATTAAGTCCTTTGGGTATAACCAAGGAGTGGGATAGCTGGGTCAAATGGTGGTTCCATTCCAGGGTTTATGAGGAATCTCCATACTGCATTGCAGCAATTTTCTGTCTCACTAGCAATGTAAGAGTGTAGATTTCCCCCCATATCCTTTCCAAAACCAGTGTGGTTTTAGAACCAAAACAGACACATAGAGCAATGGTACAAAATAGAAGACAGAGAGACAAACCCACATAAATATTGTTATCTCACACTAGACAAAGGTGCCAAAAACATCCATCAGAGAAAAGATAACCTCTTCAACAAATGGTGCTGGGAAAACTGGAAATCCATATGTAACAAAATGAAATTAAAATCCCATCTCTCACTCTGCACATAAGTCAACTCAAAGTGGATCAAAGACTTAGGCACTAGAACAGAGACCCTGCACCTAATAAAAGAAAAAGTTGCCCAAATCTGCACCATGTCAGCTTAGGAACTGACTTCCTTAGCAAGACTCCTAAAGCACAAGAAGTAAAATCCACAATCAATAAGTGGGATGAATTCAAACTAAAAGTTTATTCTCAGCAAAGGAAACATTCAATAATTTAACAAGAGAGCTTACAGAATGGGAGAAAATTTTTACCACATGCACCTCAGATTCAGCATTAATCTCCAGGACATATAAAGAACTCAAAAAACTTAACAGCAGAAACAAATAACCTGATCAATAAATAGGCTAAGGAACTGAACAGACACTTCACAGAAGAAGAAATACAATTGATCAACAAATATATGAAAAAATGTTCAACATGTCTAGCAATTAGAGAAATGCAAATCAAAATTACTCTAATATTTACTCTCACTGCAGTCAGAATGGCAATTATCTGAGAGATTCTTAATGGTAATGTTAGTCATGGTGACTCAATGTTAATGTAATTTACATGTAATAAACAACATTGATTAAAATGAATAATTTGGTGAGTTTTAACAGGTGAATATACTGACTAAAGTACAACCAAACAAATGTATAGAATACTATCAACTACTTCCTCTTCTGGCTGGTCATAGGCAACTGATGATCTATTTTCTCTCAAAATAAATTCATTTGCAATTTCTAGATTTTAAGGGAATGAAAATATCCAGTTTTTTTATATCTGATTTCTTTAATAGAACATAACAATTCATCCATGTTGCATGTTTTAGTAGTGAACTATTTTTTTTCTTTATTAAAAATGGGTTTCTATTAGTTAAACATTATAGTAGGGTATATTTTGATATGTTTTTACAAACATGGAATATATCTTATTCTAATTAGGATCCCAGCCTTGAGGTTGTGCATGATGTGGAGATTCACTGTGGTGTATTTATATATGTACATAGGAACATTAAGTCAGATTTATTCCACTTTTTAAGCATAAAATATTATTTCATTGCTTCAATAGGCTGCATTTATCTATTTTCTTATTGATAGGCATTTGGATCACATCTGGGTTTTGCTTATAGTGAAAAAACTGCTGTGAACATTCATGCACAAGTCTCTATGTGTGGGCATCTATTTTAATTCCTCTTGGATAAATATCTAGTAATAGAATGGCTCATTCATATGGTAGGTTAAGTTAAACATAATCAGAAACTACCTAATGGTTTCCTTATGGTTGTATCATTTTGAACTCCTATCAGCAATATATGAGAATTTCAGTTGCTCTCTGTTTCACTAACATTTAGCATCATCAGCCTTTTTAATTTTAGCATGCTAATGTGAATGCAATGACATCGCATTATGGTTTTAATTTGCTTTCCCCTAATGACTAAGACTGCAAAGCAGCTTTTCAGATGCTTATTTGCCATCTCTAAAACTTCTTTGGTAACATGTCTATTCAAGATTTTGCCCATTCATCTTCAGTTGCTGGTGTTCTCATTTTGCATTTGTGAGTTTTTTATTACAACTTTTTATCAGTTTTATACAGTTTGCCAATATTTGTTACCATTATATGATTTGTCTTTTCATTATTGAAATGGTTTCTTTCAAAGGGAAAAAAATAATTTTAATGAAGTCCGATTTATCAACTTTTTATTTTACTATTTAAGTCATTGTTGTATATTAGTTGTATTTCCCCTGTTTATTACTAGAAGTTTTATAGTTTCAGCTTATACCTGTAGTCTCTTGAGTTCATTTTTGTGTATAATATGAGGAAGTACTGAGGTTCATTTTTTTTTCCATATGGATATCAATTTTTCTACCACCACTTGTTAAAAGTAATAATGTTTTTAAAACCCCATTTTTTTTTCTATTGCCCAGGTACATTTTATGAAAAACCCATTGACCATACAAATATGTGTGTTATGATTTAATATGTAGTAACCCCTGTAAGAGGTCATAAGACAAAACAGGAATGCTGAGAAGTGAATGATTATATTAGGCTGTGAACTGCAACTTCATAAAAGGACAAATCCATTTGATGGATTAATAATATGAATGGATTACTGGGTGTAACTATAGGCAGGTTTGGGTAGCTGGAAGAAGTAGGTCACTGGGGGTGCACTGTTGAGCATTATATCTTCTCCTTGGTTCCTCTCTCTTTATCTGCTTCCCAGCTTTCTTGAACTGGGCAGCTTTACTTGAATACACCCTTCTGCCCTGATGTTCTTCCTGACCTCAAGCCCAGAACAATAGAGTTGATGGAGCATGAACTGAACCTTTAAAACTATGAGCTCAAAATAAACTTTTCCTCTTCTAATTGTTCTTGTCAGTTATTGTGGTCACAGTAATGAAAAGATAACACAATGTGGATCTGCATATGGACTCCCAGATTGTTTCACTGGGTACACATACACACACACACACACACACACACACACACACACACACACACACACCTTTTGTCAATACCATAATTTCTTGATTACTTTATAATGTTTTGAAATCTTAAGTCCTCCAACTTCGCTCAATTTCAAAAATTGATTTTGCTGTTGTATGGCCTTTGTACATCCATAGATACTTTAGTATCATTTGTCCATTTCTAAAGAAGAAGAAGGACAGGGAGGAGGAAGAGGAGAAGTGGGGGAGAGGAGGATGAGGAGAAAGAAGGAACCTGCTGCAATTCATAATGCAATTGCATTTATTGTATAGATTAATTTTGTAAAATATTTGATGATAATGAGTTTTGTAATAAATGAATACTGTAATTTCTCCATTTGTTTGCATTTTGTTTAATGTGTTCTAGAAATAATTGGTAATTTTCACTGTTCAAGACTTAAATCTCTTTAATTAAACTTATGTGTGTTATGTTTTGTTGATGACTTTATCAAGAATATTACTTATATTACAATTCCACTTATCATTACTTATATGAAAAATAACAATTGATTTTATACTTTGGCTTCACATCTTACCACCTTGATAAATACATGTGTTCATTCTAGTGATTTGTTTTATAGATGTTAGATTTTCTATACTTATGATTTTATTTATGAAAGCAAGATAGTTTAACTTCTTTCCAATATGTATGCCTTTGATTTTTTGATTGACTATTTCTTTAAATCTTCTTTGTACATTATTAAGCAGCAGTGGTAGGATTAGTTGGTTTTTCATTGAAGGCTTCCATAAGGCTAAGGAAGATTCCCTTTTATTTCTAGCTTATTAACAATTTTTTGTCACTAATAAGTGTTGAGATTTGTCAAATGCTTTTCTACATCTATTAATGTGATCACATGTCTTCTCCTTTATTCTGTGAGTATAGTGAAACACATTCCTCCTTTAATCTTTAACTTTGATCATATTTTGTACCATTATATGCTTTAGCATATACTATGTATATTTCCACGAGGAGAATACTGTGAACTGTTACAGATTTATTGCTTTATACCAGTATTGTATCGTGTATGCTATTGAAATTTGTTTTTCCCAATCAATAATATGCTTATAAAATCTATACCATTCATTTATGTGATCATTATAGATTAAATTGAGCCAGTCTCCTTTCAGAGCACATTTGGTTTTTCACTACTCTTTGCTATTACAAATTTCTTCACTACAAACATTCTTATGCATATCTCCTATGCATGTGTGAAAGCTTTCTGATTTTATATTCCAAGATTGGAATAGCTAGATAAAATACTATGCATGTGACAAAATTGGGGCCAAAGAGACAGAAAATAAATGGAAGGCCCCACAACAACAAGGATCCCAAAGATGCTTCTTCACCTTTAGAAAACAATGCCAACTTATTATCTAAAGTGGTTGCACCAATTTATATTCACACAATTGAATAAAATCACTGGTTGTTCCTGTGCATACAGCTCTTTGATCTCTCCATCTGCATTCTCATTGTCAGTTTGGTGCATGTAAACTAGTATCCCTTTACCATTTTATTTATTGGTAAATATGTTTGTCAGCTTTTTGTTGCTATGATGGGAAGACCTGATCTAAACAACTTAAAGGAGGAAAGATTTATTTTAAGTGAGAATTTCAGCCCATGGTCAGCTGGTTCCATTGCTTTGGACCTGAGATGAGGCAGAACATCATGGTAAAAGGATGTGACGTAGGAAAACGGTCACAGAGAAAGAGAGAAAGAGAGGAAGAGAGCCAAGCACACAATAAACATTTTTTCTAGGGCATTTCCTAGTGACTGGTCCTTCCTATCATGCCAAACACTTGCAGTTTTCACTGCCTCCCATTCTGCTCTCAGTGACTTAATTCACTGATGAGGTAAGAGCCCTTAGGATCAGATCATTTTCCAAATCCCCCATCTCTGAACATTGCTACACTGGGGACCAACACTTCAACACATGATACTTAGTCTTTAAAACATGATAGTTTGGAGACACTTCCATATCCAAAGCAAATTAGCAAACAAACATGCCATTTTCTTTATAATATTTGTTCCTGTTCTGAACTTTTTTTCTCTTCTTTGAAATAACTAATTGCATCCATTTGATGTAGACTTCAATAACATCAAATTTCATAGATTAATTTAGAGAGTGTTATAATTTTATAATAATGAGTAAATCTATTAAAAAACCATTTACTTTTGCTTTCCTTAATGTTATTAAGTAAAGATTTATCAATTTCTCCATGTATCATTTTTGTTGGATTTATCTCAAGGTTATTCAGTTTTTAGTGTTTTGGCAATGCAAATATGTTAAAATTGTACTTGAAACTGTGCATTTCAAATGTATAACAATGCACTGTATTTTGTATGATGGTTTTATGACCAAAACCTACTAGTACTTTTTTAATTAATTTTTGTAACTGTACCTATGGAATTCCATGCTTCTTTTACATAGATATTAGTGTTATCCTCAAATTGCCAGATGTTTTGTCTCCATTTATGAAGGGTATTTATTTGTTTTGATTTTTTCTTACTTTATTAGTTACAACTTCCAACAAAATATTAAGCAGAAACAAGTACATTTTCATTCCTGATTTGATTTTTAAAGCAGTGCTTTTCAGTTTTTATGTCAAAGTCTGAGGTTTGGGGAAGATAATCATTATTAGGTTAAGGAAGTTTCCTTTTATTTCATATATTATAGGTGTTACAATATTGTTAGTATAAATAGATACTAAATTTTAAACAGTGTTTTCTTTCCCCCTTCTACTGATGAAATCATAAAGAATTTCTATTTCAAGCTGTGAACATGGAAAACTATTAAAACGGTTTATAATTAAAACAACAATGAATTTGTTTCTGTACTCAACAATTATTTTTAAGCAACTACTTAGAGTTAGGTATTTTTCTATTATCTGGAGATAAGCATATATTGATGAACAAAGTATGAATAGCGACTAAGCCTTTGTTTTTTTTGTATGAATATATGTACATATATACACACAGAAAACAAGTATAACTTGTTTATGTATGTATATATATATATATATACATACATAAACATATATATATATATGCACATGACAATAAATGTTTTAAATACAAATAAAGAAATAAAGCAAGATAGAGGAGATTGTTTGGTGCTATTTTAAGACAATGCTTAAGAATATGTGTCAATGCCAACAGAAGAACATGGGGACATGTTGGTCAGGATTACTGGGAAGCAGTGAGCAACAGTGTAAATGATAATACATAAAGTCAGACAGACAGCCGCATGCCTGATGATACAATTTCAGATAATGGGATGCTCTGTTACAGGATCAGAATTTTGGCTCTTTTTTTTCTGGAGGAGATAAAACCCTGGGGACTTATGTATGCCTCAGGAGGAGAGAGGATAGTAGTAGCACAAGAAAGAAAGGTTTGGATTCTGCACATGCACTTGACATTTGATAACAAATACTATTATGATGATTAATAATATTTGCTATTTGCCAGACACTTTTCAAAGAGTTTTAAACTATGGATTCATTTCACTAATTCAGAAAAGTCTCAAAGGTAGATAATATTACTGCTTTTATTTTATGTAGAGAAATTGAGATACAGTGGGAAAATAACCTGCACATGTTTAAAAAGGCCCATGGGTGGATTGAAAACTTGAAAATAGGAAGCAGACATGCCCCCATGTGCATTCCCACCTTCATGAAACACAAACAGCATATTCAAGTAGAAATTCTGGTTGCTTCTCAAAGCCCTTGTGGGTCCCTCAGTCAAATCACTTTCCCCTTGTTATTGCCTGAATCATCTTTATGGTATTTGTCTCATATTGCATTAGTGTTCTCATTGTGTCAAGGTCTCTCTTCATGTTAGCCTTAATGTAAACTGCAGAATGGAAGCACATTTCTTATAGCAAAGGGCACCAAAGGTGGCTTCAAGGAAGTTTCCAAGTCTCACAGGTGTAAGGGCCAAAAAGATTCTTTGGCAAATGGGAAATACACAGGAGAGGTTTACAGGCTGACCAAGGTCTCACAAGAGAGTGAACAAGAAATTTTAGCTGTCTAGAATTCTGGGGTATTTCTTAATCTCCACTCATGGAGAGGATTTCCTTATCTACACCAGTGGAGAAGCAAGAGTATTGCATAATTTATTATTTTGTTACTGTTGTTGTTATATTTAAAAGAGGTGCCTAGATAGGCATGGTGGTATATGTCTTTAATACCAGCAATTCTGGAGGCTGAGGCAAGAGCATGACAAGTTCAAGGTCAGGCTCAAGAACACAGTGAGAACATCTCAAAATAAAAAATACACAGGGCTGGGGATTTGGCTTAGTGGTAAAACACCTAGTACCAAAATGAATAAATGAAAGGAAGGAAGAAAGGAAGGGAGGGAGGAAGAGAGGGAAGGAAGGAAGGAAGGAAATTAGTTATCTAGTTACTTTGACTTTGACAGTCACAGATTAAATACAAAAAGAAAAAAAATTAGAGTATCTGAATTCTTCTGTTTTCCCACCTTGTTTATAATGATCAGTCTCGATTCTTAAAAGTTGGATTTAAATTTTTAGTGGTTGAATGGTATAAAAAGTTCATTTTGTCTTGTATTTTTGGATATTGTTATTTTAATAAAGCTCTGTGCATTGCTAATGTGATGGCACAGAAGACCATGCTATTATTCCTTACAGGCCTCTGTCAATCATGTGCTTCTGAAATTCCCTCAGTTTCAGAGCTGCTTACACATGTTTGGTCATTTCCATCTTTTCCTCAACAGTGAAATCCTCCAAGACCCTTAAGCATCTTTTGTTCATTTCAGATTTATACATGGTTGTTTCTTTAAAAATTCGTTTTCAAAATGCGTAGTAAACCAGATTTTATATTCATGTGTATAAACACTTACATATTAACTTTACATGCTTATATTTATATTATATATATTTATACTTTTACTCCATGATTATATACCACATTAAATATTTATGTGATTTTAGGCATTCTAATATATGATGCAATCCTCAAAGTTTGAGGATTTTTAAAAATTATAACGAGCATACAATAGAGGCACATTCCTGAATCCTGGTGTATAATTATTGTTTGTGGTATTTGAAAAGATATGACTGGTGGCTGAAAAATCAAATCTAAATGGTCATTCAGAAGGTGGATCAGGTAAAGCCAGGCATTATTGCTTCAGATAAACAACCTGCATATTTATGGAATGTGTTTTATGGGTAGAGAACTATGTTGGGTGTTGTGCCATAAGGCTGGTAGTGTGATGATAAATGTCCCTGCTCTGAAGGAGTTTACATTGCAGCTAGCATGAAAAGGGATGTGTACATGATGACAAACCAATGTGTTGTAGGACAAATTCCCTAAAGATGATCTAGGCAATAATTAGGCAACTTTGGAGGAAGGAAAAATGACTGTTGACTGAGGGACCAAGAAGGAATTTAAAAGGAAACTAGAATTCCTGCTTGAATATAAATGCTGTATGTATGTTTTTCATAGGTAGAGGTGGACAGGGGTGCATGCCTGTTTGGATCTGCCTTAATTCTGTGCTCTTTTCCCATAATTCTACTTATGGTTTCCCCGTATGTAATGGTGACTAACCATTCTCTGCATAATTATCAAGAATCTCAACCAAAATTTCAACCTCAGATACTTGTTCTATGGACTTGGAATCAAGTATTTACTGGAAAGTTCCTATGATCTGGGAATAAACTTAAGACTATCAACTTTGTTTTTTCTCTGTATTTTCCTTATACCAACAATACATTAGACATTCAGAAAATACTTAGTGAATACCAGGACAGATTTACACTGAACTAGAAATATTTAACTTTCCACTCCCCAGCCTCCCCATAGAGTCAGTCTAAGTTTGACTTATTGTACTGAACACAGAATTGGATATATTATCAGATTTATTTCCTACTGATCAGCCACTTTCTAGAACTAGAAACCCTTTCTAGTGACCAGCTCTAGTAGACAGATCCTGGCACTGGACTTCGCTTAGCTCTCACCTCCCTCATCTAGGATATACTGTCATGCATGACTAGGTGACCATAGCTGCATGGCTATGGCTATGAGTATGATCGCTCCTTGAATATGATTGCCACAAAGAGAGAATAAAGGAGAAAAATACTTGAAGATATAAGAGAAGAAAATTACTCTGAACTGATAGACATCATTATGCCATTAATGTCTCTGAATATAATAATTACACTTTGCTACAATAAAGTTTTCCTGTTTCAGTTTAATAGTTTTCCCCTGGATTTGAAATGGGTATGCTTTTTCTCACAAGGGTGCATTGACTCCCTTGTTTGGGGATTATTTATCACCTAAGATTGTCTTGATCTGTCTTGGTAGCAGGCAATGGACTGACTTTATGATACCATGATCTACCATTTTGAAATTACTTTGAATTCTACTGAGAAAGGAATGATGTTTTAGAGATCCTCTTCTTCACCTGGACGAGTTGGCCAATTTTCTCAACTTCATTGTATTTTATTTTCTTTGAAGCTGTTTCTATCTGCTTTAATAAACTTCATAATGATCATGTGGGCTGATACCATCCCTTCCAGCTTTCCAATCCCACTGAACAACTTTTATTTTTTTATGTACTTATTCACATATCTCTTTTTACTGAAGTGTATATATGCAGAATATACTTGGATTATCTCTGCAAAGGATACAGTTATGTAACCAGATTTCCTACTGAAAAGCAGATACTTATGAGGTATTCCAGAAACTCATCTTCTGCATCTTCTAAACACTACTCTCAAGGACTTGTGCTGTCCCAACGTCTAGTACTGTTAATTTTGCCTGTTTTTTAATTTACCTAAGTAGGATCCCACAGCAATACACTTTTCCGCCTGGCTTCTTTCATTCAACCTTGTGTTTGGAGATTCACTCATGTTGTACCATGTAGTCCTACTTTATTTTTTCTCGTTGCTATACAAAATTGCATCATGTGACTGTTACCTAATTTCTCTCTACTTTCTATTGTTATTAGCCATTTGGATAATGTGCAATCTGGGGTCATTATATATAGGGTTGTGAACATGAACATTCTATGACATGTTTTACTGTAAATATCTGCATGTGTTTACATTAGGCATATTACTAGAAGTAGAATTATTGGATTTAATTTAATTTATTTTAAAATATCTGCCGTCCTTATAATAGGTTTTGGGATAGACATAATAAGAATACTTTGGAACAGTCTGCCATCTTTACTTGAGAGCATAATGCATGGTTTTGCCTGATAAGAACATTTTACTTTCAATACAAATGTTATTGTTTACACTTTTTAAACATTTACTTGAGGAAAATCTGAGCATATCATTATTAACAACATCACAATTTGTGAACACTGAAGATATCTTTTTATTCCCTTTTAAGACTCCAATGTATATTTTGCTTTAAGCACTAAGAAATCTACATAGAGAAAATTTCCATTTTTAAATTTATTTTTCTAGAATCTTGAATGTAACCATTTCTCTAAAGCTGTAATTGAAAGAAAAAAATCAAAAGAAAGAAAAAAAATTCCATGGCCAATTTTTTCTTTCTTGGTGTTTGGATTCATATTTGCTTAATTATGCATCTCTGAATAAACCTAGTCCCTCATCCACTAACCTTCTGAACTTAAATGATTTGTGTGTGATCTAATCATATTTCCTGGTCCCAAGGCACTCAGCAATCTTAACTGTGCATGCCTGTCTCTTATTTCCATACATTGTATCTCAGAGATAACCAAATGCATGGCCAACTTCCCTAATTAAAGTCACTGGGTCCCAGTGGCCTCCTGGCCATGTTCTCTCTTCCCAGCATCCTTTCAGTTTTGTGAAGCTTTTTCTTTTTCCCCATCTCTCTCCCTGAAGTATCCTTTCCTTCAATTTCCCCTGCCCCTTAGGAACCTTCTTCAGCATTTGTTTATATATCAAAATAACTGAAGACTAAATTAATTCTCAGCTTCAATTTATCAAGCTTCTTTTCAATTCTTGTAGCTTTTTTCCTCCTTTGGACTCGAGACTTGGACAACTAGCAAGGGCTTTGAAAACAGAAAGAGCAGAATAGATATCGATTGGTCAGTTGATAGACTGTGTCCTCTAGGCCTTGTCTGTGTTTTTTATGATTGACGAATTTGTTCAGTTATTTTTTCCTTCTCATGGGTTACTAGTATCTGATTATTACATTACATAGAGAGAGCCATTAAGCTTGTTTCTAAAGCCCACACTCTTAAAACCTCTGCTTCTTTTATATAAGAGATTTAATGGAAAAACCAATATAAACTCCTGAACTGTGTGTTCCTTAATGAGTGGAAAATATAATGCATATCTTTTTATATACTAAAAAAACTCAATATATTAGCCAAAACATAAAAGAAGTTCCTCCCCCTCTATAATTTTATATGAAATATGTTTTCTTGTGTATAAAATGCTGCCAGCTTTGTATTTTACATAGCATTTCATATATATGTGTGTGTGTGTGTGTATATATATATATATATATATATATATATATATATAAAATATGAAGTATAAAATGTATTATGTATTGTACTTGTACAAAATCAGGCTAGATATTTATGTTAGGAATATATGCATGTAAATAATGTATAATTCTTAATGTATATATATATAGTATAAATATAATGTATATACACATAGATATACATATATAAATATATACAGTGCTGTATAGATGTATATATCTCCAGAGAAAGACAGGGAATTTCTACAATGGTTTAGGAACATATGGTTGAGAATTGTGGTACAAAGTTTCTTATGACCCTTAATGATCCCCAGCTTCTTCTAATCATATTCTCTGTAATCCCTTCCCATAGCATTTACCTTAACTTAGTGATTTACCTTTTCAGTAATAAAATATAGCAAAGGTGGAGGAATATCACTTTGGTGATTGGTTAGGAGAGATTGTATTTCCATGCTTTTTGTACATTCCATTTATTTTCTCCATTGCTGGTTTTGATAAAATGAGCTGTCACCTTGAGAAATCCCCAGGAGCAAGGAACTGAGGTCAGCCAATGGACATCGGCCAATTAATAACTGAGACCATCAATCCAAACAGCCCTGGAAGAACGGATTTCTGCCAGTAACCATGCTGAGTTCAAAATGGATCCTTCTGCAGTTGAAAGTTCAGATGAGACTGCATTCCTTGCCCACACCTTAATTGTAGCCACTTAAAGACCCTGAAATATAGGACCTAGGCAAGTTATGTCCAGAACCTGAAGTCACGGAAACTTCAAGATAATAATTGTGCATGGTTCTAAGCCACTCTGCTTGTTTTATTTTGTTACATAGTCGCAGATTATACACGGTGGTCAAATTTGTGGTGACTAGACTTAGTACTCCATCATGGAACATCTGATATACAAATTCTGTTTTCTTCTTTTTTTATTAGTTATATATGACAGTACAATGATCTTGACATATCATACATTTGAATCAAATGGGGTATAATTTCTCATTATTCTGAGTGCACAGGTTGCAGAATCACATTGGTCATACAGTCACATATATATATATATATATATATATATATATATATATATAGATATATATAGAGAGAGAGAGAGAGAGAGAGAGAGAGAGAGAGAGCAATACTAGTGTCTATTTTATTCTGTTGACCTTCCAATCCCCGTTCCCTTCCCCTCCCCTCCCATCACTTCTCTGTACTCAATCTAATGTGACAACACATTTTTTCCCCTCACATTGTCATACATGTATTCTGTATAACACTGAGGGTCTCCTTCGTTCTTCCATGCAATTCCCCTTCTCCCTCCTTTTCCCTCCCATCTCTCTTCTCTATTTAGTGGTAATCTTCTTCTCATGCTCTTCCTCCCTACCCCATTTTGAGTTACCCCCCTTATATCAGAGAAGACATTCGGCCTTTGTTTTTTAGGGATTGGCTAACTTCACTTAGCATAATCTGCTCTAATGCCATCCATATCCCTACAAATGCCATGATCTTGTTATTTTTAGTGCTGAATAATATTCCATTGTGTATAAATTCATTTTTAATCCATTCATCCATTGAAGGGCATCTAGGTTGGTCCCACAGTCTAGCTATTGTGAATTGTGCTGCTATAAACATTGATGTGGCTGTGTCCCTCTAGTATGCTGTTTTTAGGTCTTTTGGGTATAGTCTAAGAAGGGGAATAGCTAGGTCAAATGGTGGTTCCATTCCCATCTTTCCAAGAAATCTCCATACTGCTTTCCAAATTGGCCGCACCAATTTGCAGCCCCACCAGCAGTGTAGGAGTGTATCTTTTTCCCTGCATCCTTGCCAGCACTTGTTGTTGTTTGACTTCATAATGGCTGCCATTCTTACTGGAGTGAGATGGTATCTTAGAGTAGTTTTAATTTGCATTTCACTGATTGCTAGAGATGGTGAGCATTTTTTAGTGTACTTGTTGATTGATTGTATATCCTCTTCTGAGAAGTGTCTGTTCAGGTCCTTGACCCATTTGTTGATTGGGTTATTTGGTTTTTGTTATTTAACTTTTTGAGTTCTTTGTATACCCTAGAGATTAGAGCTCTATCTGATGTGTGAAAGGTAAAAATTTGTTCCCAGGATGTAGGCTCCCTATTCACCTCACATATTATTCCTCTTGCTGAGAAAAAACTTTTTAGTTTAAATTTGTCCCATTTGTTGATTCTTGGTTTTAACTCTTGTGCTATAGGTGTCTTATTGGGTAAATTGAGGCATGCCCCCACGTAATGGAGATTAGGGCCAACGTTTTCTTCTATTAGACGCAGAGTCTCTGGTTTGATTCTTAGCTCCTTGATCCATTTTGAGTTAACTTTGTGCATGATGAGAGAAAGGGATTCAATTTCATTCTGTTTTATTCTTAACAATCATTCTGCAAGATAAGGTTTTAGTTGGTGCATAGGATATGGGATATATATGATATATATGACATAAATCTTAAAAGTTAGGGGAAAAATCTGTTCAGAGTCACACAAAGTGAATATTTCTTTTAAGTTTGTACCACAGCCAGTGATGAATAGAATGAGAGAAAAAGAAATGGTTTCAGGGGTAAGAAATGAGAAAGGGAATTGAGCTTATAATGGGGCAGTTTTAGTGATTCTCTCGTATACTGGGAAATGAAACAATGCAAGAAAGAACTAAGACATGATCTATCTAAATGATACTGCAGCAAATGTAAATATTAGTCTAAATTAACTATTGTGTTGAGCAAAAATCAGTCAACATATAAGGTGCAAAAAAGATTAAAAATAACTACAAAAACTGACATTCTTTTTTTTTTTTTTTAAGCCACGTCAGGAAGTTTTTGGCAGGCATTTGAAACACGTAGCACATTTTTCCAGGAAAGCAATATTTTACATTGGTATCATGTTTCTAGGCTAGCTAGAAATACATCTAATGATAATGCAGCTGTAATGCCACACATCTGTAATGAAAATAACAGAGAACCAGACTCCTAAAATGACACACATTAGATATAATGGCAAAATGAAACCACAACAAGATAGAAAAATAAGTCGCTTAACTAAAGTATTTCCTCAAGAAATTCACTTTTAATGGGAAATTTGTAGGAATTCTGTACTTTGGTAAGCCCTTTAAAATTGATATCACCAGTTCTACAGTGTTATTTCTATTTTTGTTGCAAAACAACCTGTTTTTCCTTGATAGGAATATATCGCTAGCATGGGGCTTGCTCATAATAAGACGTGAAAGAGGAACACAGAGATGGAAGGGCAGTTCTATTTAGAGATAACAAGACCAGAAGTTGGAAGAAAAAAATACAAAGAAGGACAGAATTAAGAAAATAACTGAGCATGAAAAAGACATAAAACTTCCTTGCTGGTAGAAGAATCAGTTCAGTGAGATGCACAAGTAAATCCATCACGTGAGCAAACAGGAATGCTGACTCTACAAATCACCCCCGTGTATGTATGCTTAGTCACTTCCTGGGCTCAGAATGATCTTCTTAAAATTGAGATTATGATGCATGTTTCTATTTTAAATAACCCAATGTATACGGCAATTCCTTACAGCCCGACTGCTATGATAGTAGACTCTTAATGATGTTTGTTGAATCTGAAACTGAATCTATGTAGACTTTCAAAGGGGAAAAATGGAAATCATACACAGGAAAATCTTCCGAAGACAGATATCTTGGGCAAGGGAAGGAGGTAAGTTTGATAGTTAGATTTAGGTGTCAACTTGACGGGGTTAAGGGATACACAGCCAGCTGAAAAAGAACTTCTGAGAGAGAAATTGGCATTTGAAACAGTGGACTGGATCAGGAAGATGTGCCTTCAATATGGGTGGGCACACGCAATTGGACAAGGGTCCAGAGAGAACAAAAAGGGAATGAGAAGGTTAACTCATTCTCTGTCTCTCTCTGGAGCTTGCACACTTTCTCCTTCCCATGGTTATTACACTTTGGTTCTCCAGCCTTGGGCTCTGGAGCTTGACTCAGTCCTCCCTTCCACCCTGGGTTCTCAGGCCTCTGCCCTTGGCCTGAGAGTTATTCCTTTGGTTTCTCTGATTCTCCAGCTTGTAAATGGTGTAACAAAGGACTTCTTAGACTCTACAATCACATGAGCCATTCTTAGACTCCATGATCATATGAGCCCATGCTCCTAATAATTTCCCCCTCATCTATCTATTGATCTATCAATCTATCATCTAACTTATGTATCTTTTGCTTTTATGTTTGTGGAGAGCCCTATTATACCTAAGAAGGGAGAAAAAAAAGTTCAAACAGTTCAAACTAGAAAACAGCAGAGTCTGGCAAGATGCTGACCAAACCCATTTTGTCTTCCTGTAAGTATGGATAAACTGTTTTATGAACACTTTGCATGCACAAGATACCATGTGAACACTTCTTTACAGTGGATACTGAATGGAAATTATTTGTCAATTGCATTTAAGTGACAGAAATTCCACAAAAACATGCCTTCTCAGTACAGCCCTAAACTATATATTGAAGAAAAGCCATCAAGTGACAGGATCTTGAGTCCCTGAATCATTCCATGGAGCAGAGGCCCACCTCCACATCATCTGCATTGAACTGGGGAATGAATGAAAGAGAAACCTCAACTGTGATAATCCACTTAAGAATAAGAAATTGTCATAGCAAGTAGCATTATTTACATGTAGAGCATAAATGGGAGAAGAAAGACATTCTATTCATCCAATGGCTGAAAAAAAAATATATATATATATGAAATAAATGCCCATATTCAGAATATTACTTTGTAGTACTTTATGTCTCAAAATATTCCTCTTGGATTTCTCTCAGTGGTCAGTGTCTCCTGTCCAATTAAAAGTATTCGATTACAGCATAATTTTGTGAGCACAGTCATTGTTATATAAAAGGAGTTCCAAGTTTACTGTATAAACTTGAATTTATTGCGATAGATTCCCAAAGGAAGAAAGACCTCTCCACTGGAGAGAAGTTTATTTTGTAATCACAATTCAAAGAGTGTATTTTCTGACATATTTACTTGGGAGCTCAAAATTCAAACTTGCAGTATTGGCTTAGCCACTTGTTTAAGGTAATAAAAGTGGCTTCCGTTGGAGATATAATATTCAGCATGCCCATTGTGTATATTTTTTCCAATTAATTGGACTTTAATTACTTTTCAGAGAATCTATAAAAGAGTCATCGAACTTTTCAGGATGAGCACAAGCTGGTACATATTCCATTTACTTTCCATAGAGCTATCTCCCCATGAAACTTTAAAAAAAACAATAGCCAATTTAATTTTCTTCTGTTGAGGTTTATAAAAGACACAACAGAGGCTACTATCTCTAATTTTTAATAGAGATAGTTCTATTTAGAATTATAAATGCTAGAAAGAAAATGGGGCTCAGAAGTGCTCTTTTAAATCAAGGTGACCCTCCATATTAGCCACTTACAGTGACATTGAGGGTGTTTGTACACAAATTTGTACACACACACACACACACACACACACACACACACATACTTACAACACTGCATCTCAATTCAGCCCAAGCAAGGTTAAAAATTCAAGAAGCCATAATAGCAGAAAGCTAATTTCTTATTCTTTTTTTATTTCATTTCCATATCAACTGTTTTTTTCCTGGGGCACTTTCTCATATTGGAGGGAGAAAGAAAAAGGATTGTGAATGTAAAAATGCTTAAGAAAATGTACTTGACCTCAATTATTGAATATGTGATTCAGTGGGGTAAGGGTGGAGAGACAACATTAAATCATTAACTTGATGGACATTGTTTACAGGCAGCTGTTAAGAGGAACTTTTGTACCAACGATGCAAGAGCTAATGATGGGCATTTAGAAATGAGGGAAGAAATGTTGAGCATGAGCCAGGGGTGTATCCTTTCATTTCCTCCATTACAATATTGGTGTTAAATAGGGAGGAGATACTTGCAAATCCCATCTTAAACATGTCCAATGTGGTCAATGGAAAAAAATATATATTTTTGGCATCTAGAGCAGTAGAGCAAACCATATGGGGAGCTAGAAGCTAAATAAAAAGTGAAACCTGAAATTAAAAACCTGTCAAAATCCATCAGTTCAGTATAGCTGATGTATATTCTTACCTAGAGGGAGCAGATTGCCCTGGAGGGCATCTCAAATCTCTTTCCAACCCTGCACTTTGATGCTATAAGATTCGGAGCTGGGAGATAATTGGCTGAATATTGCGCCTTTGATTTGGAATTTCTAATCTTCAACCCTGTCCTGGATGCTGTTGCTACACTGCTTATTTTCTAACCAGGACTACTTATACCTACTTCATAATACTCCTGGGTACTTTCCTGTAGCCTGAATTAGTTTAATGTTTCTGACAATGAATTTCCAAGTAATTGAAATGGCTTCACTCCATGATATGTCTCTCAGGGCACTCTGGGAAATTAAATGTTAACTTCTCAGCAGTTATTTGCTTACTTCATCCTCATTTTATTAAATAATCATAAAGACCTTTCACATTTAAATATGCATGTTTTGTTATCTGAAAGGCCTGGCAAGTTGGAGAGACAGGATGAAACTAAGCCAGCTCCATGGTCTCTTTGCTCTAGCTCAGTGGATTTACCACTGGCATTTGACTGCACCCCAAGTATTGAGCTTGATGGAGATTACTTCTCTGTGCCCACTGGGGTCTTAGTTTATTTGCAACAGATATAACAGAAATTGCTTCTATCTAGAGGTATCTTAGATCTATTAGACATCAAAAATACCTAACCTATTTACAGCAAAGAAGTGAATTGATTTTTCTTTCTTTTTGGAATTTTCCGCAAGATTTCTGAGGTCTTATTTTGGTAACAAACAAACAAACAAAAACCTGGTAGGCAAGATCCCAAAGCCCACAGAGGTGATCTTGTGATAATGATTAGATATTTTATCTGGGTCCAGTTTATAAAACTGACATGGGGTGCTTCTCTTCTGAAATTGTTGTATGAGTTACTCACCTGCAGAATTTAGAATGAACAGCATCCTCTTCATTTGAAGAAGTTCACTCAGTGAGGCACTAGTTGATTTTTGAGAAACAATAAAAACTAGAGTTCTGCTGAATTCCCAGGTCAACAATCACAGAGCAGCTTGGGACAGCAGAGAGGTCATGGACTTTGGATATTTGACTATTTGAATTCAGGAAGCCATATCTTATTAGCCTTCTTCTGTATAATAATAGCCTCTGAACTTCAGAATCTACAAAGTGAAAAAAAATGTTTATAAGGTTGTTATGAACATGAAAATTATCTTTAATATACTCAAAATATAATATATAGTAAACAATAGTAATGTTATTTTGCTATTGATTTTATTTATTTATTTATTTATTTATTTTGCAGCAAGGCGCTTGATTCAAGGCTGGCACCTATGATAGGAGCCATGATATAGGCCAAGGATGTTGTTCAGAGAAACTTACATTTGATTACCTTTATTTAACCACACATGATAATTTCTTTTTTATCAAAAGCATAATGCATAGTTCTCATAATTTCATTATAAATCTGTGTTTATTATTAGCTAATGGAAAAGAGACAATTTGCATTCTTTTCCCAATTTTCCCTCTTTATTTCTATTGTATGATCCTAGACAAGCAAGAACATATTTCCATTTCTTTGGAGAGGAAGGGCAAAGGGCTTTATCTGCAATATCTGAGCTGTATCTGTGTAATTATTTCCAAGAGATGAATGACAGTGACTGCAATATTGTCCCTTAAGTACTTGGCATTCCTTGGAAGAAAACATGATGTAATTGGACTTTAATAACTTGGATGAAAATGTATCCTAGGGCCATAAAATGTTTCTTTACAACATTAGGTCTAGGCAAGTTATTATGATTACCTCTTACGAAGTGTTCAGATTAGTGGATGTGTGATTATAAAGTCCACTACAAAGATACAATCAGAAAAAGGATATAGAAAAGGTATAAAAAATACAGAAAAGTACCTTAAAATTTCAATCCTCTTCATTCCTGAATGTGCTAGACAGAGAAGTTCTTTTATCACTTATATGTCCAGGCTCAGTGGGGAAATTGCTGCAGAAAGAGGCCTGGCCTAAATGATTTCCAGGTCCCTACTTCCCCTGGAATGGGTTAGAAGCCTTTCTAAAGGAACTTGAATCTCTCATGGTGTATTAAGAGCAATACGGGAGTCAGTCCACTGGGTCTAGAAGCTCAGCTCCCAGTGAGCGGTGAATCACACAGCATCCATTCAGCAAACACCAAGAACAGCCTGTGGTAGGTGTTATGGATGGAAAAATAAATGTAACAAGATCTTGAACTCAAGGCTGGGGGTGTGGCTCAGTGGTGGAGCAATTGCCTAGCATGTGCAAGGCCCTGCGTTCAATCCTCAGCACCACATAAAAATATATAAAATAAAGATATTGTGTCCAATTGCCACTAAAAAATAAATATTTTTAAAAAGGATTCTTGAACTCAGTTGAAAATAACCTGGTGGAGGAGATCAGATGTTGTACACAAATGTATTTATTATCTCTTAAATATTTTGGGACCAGTTTCCCACAGTTGATTATTCCTAGCCAATTATATTAATCTCAGTCCCCAACTCTTCCCTTATTCTTATTGGTGGGTTCGGAAAGGAGTAATGGGGAGTTATTCTAAATTCTAAGCCAATTTAGAATACTAAAGTGTTAGAAATGATTTTATAGAGGCTTCTTGTTGGAGGGTGCATAGATCCTTTAGGTTTTGTTCTTTAGAAAGCATCCCCCTACCCATAGGATAACCAGCCTCAGGATGATGCTAAAACTGTAATTGTAGAATAACAAGGGAGGAATACTCGGTCCTGAATAACATAAATAAGCAACTAATTGAATTAAACTAAAGCCTTTTGCTCTGCCTCTGGACCTCATGTGATGTGAAAACCAATAAATGACTTATGGCTTAACCTAGCCTTAACTAAATTTTTACTTACTTGTAACCAAAACTACCCTATCTAATCACTGGTTTAATTTCATGCTTTCCAAACTTTGAGATCAGGAGAGTAGCCTCAGAGTCTTGTTTAAAACAGACTCTCACATAATGCTTGTAGATACTGGTCCTGTGATGGGGCCTGTGGATGAGGGTTTTCGGTAAGTGCCCTGGGTAATTCTTAGATTTGGGAAATTTTCAGGCCATTGTTTTGGTTGTTATTATATAGACAATAATTAAGTGCAGGCTTAGCAACTGACCCCATTAGAGGGTCAGGGATGTGTCTCAGACAAGGGAGGGATGGAATGATACATTCCAGGAGCACTTATCAAGTTAAACGTAGACCAAAACTAGGAAATAAGAATTAGGTGACTCTAAGCTTCCAAAAGAGATGCTGCTGCTTTGCCTATGTTCTGTTATGCTAAAACTTTTTCTTTTTGCTCTGTTCTTAGATCAACCCTGAGATGATCATCATTTCATGATGATTTTGGCAAAAACAAGAACAAGCAGGGTGAGGATAGCTATCCCTTTGTGACTCCTTGAACACAATACTTTATTTCGTCCTCCTGCAGACCTTATGAGGGTCATGTAATTATGATTCCCACCTTCTAAAGAGGATATTGAAATTTAGAGAGTTTAATTTATTTTTTAGTGTCAAGAAGGCAATCAGTGGAAGAGATGTAATTTGAAAAGCACTGTCTTTGTCTAGGGTATAAACTTTGCCCCCAAATATCTTATTTCCTAACACATTATAACCAATACATACACATATGCATGTACACACACATATGTGAACATGCACACTTGTACAACACAAAATACCCTAAAACAAAAATGCATAGTAGCCCTGGCATTTTATTGCAGGTGCAAACACCCCTCCATATCTCAATGGCTCCTCGGATGGCACAGTGATTATGATATAAAGATAATTCTGAATACTTACACAAAGTAGATTTCCATTGATTCCATTTTCATAAGGGTAAATGGAAGTGATACCTATAATTTTCAAATGAATCTAAGCAAAATGATTAAAATTAAAAGAGTGAACAGTGAACACAAATGAAACTATGAGTGTATGAAAAACTTGCTTATAATGAATTACAGCTAAATTTTAGCTAGAATTGATAACACTATTGCCACCATAAGTTTATGCATCTGTTTTATATTCCTGACATTTTTAGCATAATATACAAAGATTTGGAAATATTATGTTATATGTATGTATGTTTACAAGGTTAACCAACTGAATGAAAAGAAATAATGACCAGAACCTAACTTCATTCTTACAACTGAACCAAACTCAACTTTGGATGTCTAATTATTTAATGGTTTTAAGAACCACGTTCCTGGATATTACTTTTATCTCCACAGTGATAATTTAAACTTATAAGCATTTTTATTGAACGTTAATAATAAAAGTAGGTTATCTTCCTTCATCCTATTTGCAGCTTTGTACATGCATATAGACTGCACTGCTAACAAAACCACCGATGTTCAACACATAAGTATAATGAAAGTCAGTTTTTCTATCATGGCGAATAACTAACAAAAGTATATATAGAGAAAAATGCTGTCACAGCAAAATGATTATTCGTGGTGATTTAGGGATATGAACTAAGTTGCATTGAGCACCTTTCTTTCTTTTATTTCTAAATAAATTTACATACAACATTACCTTGCTAACCCTATTAGCTAGGTTTACCAATTTACAATCTGCTCATGAATAAAAGCCACTTGTTCCCTGGGCAAGCCCTCTCAGTTCCTTCACTGGACGGTTTTTCTTGGCAATCAGTGTATTTGACTTTAGTCACTCTGCTTGCCCTCAGTCACGGCTCCTCATCCCCAAAACACACAGCCAGTAGTGAGAGTCATCCTCTGATTTGCTGCAGGATTGAGGAGTGACAGAGGATGCCATCCCAGGGTCTCATTTTTTGAGACAACCAGCAAAACTTCAGAGGAGAGTGACATCGATTTGCTCTCAACTAAAGGCAAATATTTGCTGTTATAAAAAAAAAAGGATTTTCATTTTCAGGCAAACATATTTATCTACTTCTCCAGTTCCTACTACAATACCTTGAGCTTTCTATAAGCCAAACAAACTCAACCTTCCTTATGTTCTTATGTGTAAGCTTTGAATATGGAAGGAAGCAACTTTCCAGATATTTTCTGATATTGCTGATATTTTGTCTCATTTATTTCTCAGGTCTTTTTAAACCAACATCTGTTGTGTCCTGATGTAACTGCCATTACAAAGTGGGACATCAGTCAGTGACAAGATGAGAGAAAGGAGATATAGTTATAGGAAAAAGGAGATATTTTTCTTACAGGAAATATACCTTTACATCAACTATACATTTACATAAATGTCTCTCCTACTGCTCTGAGATAATGTAGAACAGTCTCAAGTGCAAATAAATAGATTTTTATTATTTATTAAAATCTTTCCCCTTCAGGTTCTTTGCGAAAGTTCTACTTTTTTAATAGCTTACATTTTTATGGTGCTTACTTTAGCATGGTTTATGACATTGTTTTGATTTCCTTTGTGGTTGTTGTTTTGATTTTTTTGTTTTGTTTTTGTCAGAGTTGAAGATGGAGATTGTCCCATATTTAATAATACAGATAGTTCTGCTAAGTCCAGGACAGTTCACTGATTAGTCAAATATGGACCAGTTGCATGGGCTGTTAGTGTAAGTCAGCTTTTCATTGCTGTGACCAAAAAAAAAATAAAAGTGTAAGAATAACTTTGAGAAGGAAAAGTTTATTTTGGCTCACAGTTTCAGTGGTTCCGTTCCTGCTCTGTTGACTCCATAATTCTGGGCCCATGGATGGCAAGGCAGGATGTGGTGGCAGAAGGTCATCGTGGAGGAAAGCTGATCTTCATGACTTCCAGAAAGCAGAGAGAAATTGAGTGCAGAAGGTGGAAATTATAATCCCTAAGGACAAGCCCCCAGTGACCTACATTCTCCAGCCATGCTCTACCTGCCCATGGTTACCATCCATTAATCCATGCAAATTATTAATCCATCAAGTGGATTAATCTGCTAATTAGGTTATAGCTTTCATAATCAAATTATTTCACCTCTGAACATCCTCACGTTGTCATACACATGCACTTATTTTCAAATCCTCGTGGACTTTCAGGGGACACCTCATAACCAAACCATAAGGAGAGCTATGAGCCAGAGACTTTCCAGATAAAGTTGGCTTCTTCAGAAAAAAAGTCACTTTTGTCAGTAGCTAAAGAAAGGGCTCTTCACCCATTTGACACCATCCTTTAGTTATCCCCTTACCACTTTATTCTCATTTAAAAATCCCATTGAAGAGATAATGATTAAGACTGTGCAATTGTAGAGTTCTGTGGACTCCACATCTATCAACAATGCTTTATCCAACAAAAGAGAATATGTGGCTAATCTGGAATCCTAGCTTATTACAAAAATGTGTCCATTTAAAGAAAATGACCATGCGCCTTTGTAAGTTCTCCAGAAGCAGAACTTGAGATGAGGATTCACTAGCAAGTAATGTATTAAAAGACATGTTTTCTTACAAGGAAACAAAAATCAAAATGACCATCTTATCAGAAAAAAAGTGAGCCAGATAAAGGATCAGCATCTTACAAGTGTTGAAAGGAAAGAAAAAAAAATGGTGAAGACAAAATTCTAAAGACTGAAAACATTCTTCAGAAATGGAGATAAAATGATGACTTTTTTGACAAACAAAAGCTGAGAGCAGGCATTGCCAAAAGGTCTGTACTGAAGGAAATGTTTTAAAGAGGCTCTTCACATGGGAGAAAAAGTTATGCTGCATAAAAACTGGATGTATAGAAAAGAGTGGAGACCTATAAATGACCTGTATGTGGGTAAATAGGAAAGCCGATTTTTTATTTTAAAATTTATTTAAATAATGTTTTAATATTTGAAGTAAATAATAGCTATGTGCTGTGAGGTTTATGCATATGTAATAATCTATGAAGTGCATAACAGCACAATGGAAAGCTGATGCACATAGGAGCCCACTGTTGTAAGTTTCGTACAATATATAAGAAGTGGTATAACATTATTGGGAGGTGGAATGTAATAACATAAAGACAAATATTGTAAATAATAAAGTAGCCACAATAAAATTAAGTCTATAACTAAGTAAATCCTATAAGCTAAGAGTGGAAATTAGTTAGAATATCAAACTACACTCAGTTAATCCAAAATATTCAGTAAAAGAAAAGGAATAAATTATAAACAGGACAATGAGAAAGGCAGAGCTGGATAATAAATTTAATTCTTGCTATATCATATTTACATTAAATAGAAATAGTTTAAATACTTCAATCAAAATGCTAAGATTGTCAGACTGAATAAAAATGACATAATTACAGTGCTAACTATAAGAAACAAACTATTACTGTGTAGAATGGGTTAAGAAATAGATACATAGATAAAAGGATACACACACACACATGCACACACAGAGCTAGGGCTAGAGTACATTGGGGAACAGTAATTCTTTTTTTTAATTGGTGCATAATAATTCATAAACTTCACTCTCTAGTAGCTCAAGTTTCCTCCCCTCCTTCTTCTATTTTTGACCTACTTCTTTTACCCTAATGGTCTTCTTTCTGTTTTTGTGAAGTCATTTTTATCTTTTGTTTGTTTCATTTTATCTCTAGCTTCTAAAAATGAGGGAAAATACACAATATTGGTCTTTCTGAGTCTGGTTTATCTCTCTTTACACAATATTCTCCATAATAATTCATTTTCCTGCAAATGACATAATTTCATTCTTTATGGTTTTATAAACTTCATTGAGCATACTTACCATATTTCCTTTAACCAATAATTAGTTGATGGACACCCAGTCTGATTCTATAACATGGCTACTGTAAATTATACTGTGATAAACATGGGTATGTATGTATCACTAAAGTATGCTGACTTTTACGGTAAATACTGAGCAGTAGGATAACTGGGTCATTTGGCATTTCAATTTTTAGTTTATTGAGAAAAATTCATACTGATGTTCATAGTGGCTGTACTAATTTACTTTTTTTTTATCAAGAGTATATATAGAGAGCTTCTTTTCGCCTTCATCCTCCCCGTTATTTATTGTTATTTGTATTCTTGATGATTGCTGTTCTGACTAGAGTTAGATAGAATCTCAGTGTAATTTTGATTTGCATTTCCCTAATAGCTAAAAAGGTTGAACACTTTTTAATATAATTGCAGGCTATTTGTACTTCTGCATTCTTGCATCTTATCTGATCATAATGGAATTAAATTAGAAATCAACAGTAAAAATTTTAAAAAAATTACAGAAGTTATGCAAACATGGAAATTAGCAATACATGATTTAATGATGAGTGGGACTTCAAAGAAGCTGCCCATTATGGCACACACCCAGGGGCTCAGGAGGTTGAGGCAGGATCACAAGTTTGAGGTTGGATCACAAGTTTGAGGCTAGTCTCAGCAACTTATCAAGACTCTAAGCAATTTAGTGAGAACTTGCCTCAAAAAAAAAATTAAAAGTAACTGGTGATGTAACTCAGTTGTTAAGCGTCCTTAGGTTTAACCCCCAGTAATTACCCCACAAAAATAAGAAAAAGACTTTTAAAAATTCATAGAATCAAAAAAAAAATAAAAACACATCTGTTGTGAATGAAACAGTGGTTAAGTGACTTAACCACTAAGCCACATTGCCAACCACTTTTATTCAAATCTTTGGGATATGTCAAAGGCAGCTCTAAGGGGGAATTTTTTTGCTATGAGTGTCTGCTTTAAAAAATCAAAAAGAATTTATCAAACCAACATTATCAAAATGGCGATATTACCAAAGGTTCTCTATAGGTTCAATGCAATGCCAATCAAAATACCAATGGCATTTCTTGTAGAAATAGATAAAGCAATCATGAAATTCATATGGAAAAATAAAAGACCCAGAATAGCAAAAGCAATTCTAAGCAGGAAGTGTAAATCCGGCGGTATAGCGATACCAGATTTCAAACTGTACTACAGAGCAATAGTAACAAAAACAGCATGGTACTGGTACCAAAACAGGCGGGTGGACCAATGGTACAGAATAGAGGACATAGAAACCAATCCACAAAATTACAACTATCTTATATTCGATAAAGGGGCTAAAAGCATGCAATAGAAGAAGGATAGCAACTTCAACAAATGGTGCTGGGAAAACTGGAAATCCATATGCAACAAAATGAAACTGAATCCCTTTCTCTCACCATGCACAAAAGTTAACTCAAAATGGATCAAGGAGCTTGATATCAAATCAGAGACTCTGCGTCTGATAGAAGAAAAAGTTGGCTCTGATCTACATACTTTGGGGTCGGGCTCCAAATTCCTTAATAGGACACCCATAGCACAAGAATTAAAAACGAGAATCAAAAAATGGGACTTACACAAACTAAAAAGTTTTTTCTCAGCAAGAGAAACAATAAGAGAGGTAAATAGGAAGCCTACATCATGGGAACAAATTTTTACTCCTCACACTTCAGATAGAGCCCTAATATCCAGAGTATACAAAGAACTCAAAAAATTAAGCAATAAGAAAACAAATAACCCAATCAAAAAATGGGCCAAGGACCTGAACAGACACTTCTCAGAGGAGGACATACAATCAATCAACAAGTACATGAAAAAATGCTCACCATCTCTAGCAGTCAGAGAAATGCAAATCAAAACCACCCTAAGATACCATCTCACTCCAGTAAGATTGGCAGCCATTATGAAGTCAAACAACAAGTGCTGGTGAGGATGTGGGGAAAAGGGTACACTTGTACATTGATGGTGGGACTGCAAATTGGTGCGGCCAATTTGGAAAACTGTATGGAGATTTCTTGGAAAGCTGGGAATGGAACCACCATTTGACCCAGCTATTGCCCTTCTCAGACTATTCCCTGAAGTCCTTAAAAGAGTGTACTATAGGTATACAGCTACATCGATGTTCATAGCAGCACAATTCACAATAGCTAGACTGTGGAACCAACCTAGATGCCCTTTAATAGATGAATGGATTAAAAATGTGGCATTTATACACAATGGAGTATTACTCAGCACTAAAAAATGACAGAAATCATGGAATTTGCAGGGAAATGGATGGCATTAGAGCAGATTATGCTAAGTGAAGCTAGCCAATCCCTAAAAAAACAAATTCCAAATATCTTCTTTGGTATAAGGAGAGCAACTATAAACAGAGCAGGGAGGAAAAGCATGAGAAAAAGATTAACATTAAACAGGGACGAGAGCTGGGAGGGAAAGGGAGAGAAAAGGGAAATTGCATGGAAATGGAAGGTGACCCTCATTGTTATACAAAATTACGTATAAGAGGATGTGAGGGGAAAGGGAAAAAAATCAAGGGAGAGAAATGATGGGGTAGAGAGAGAAGATGGGAGGGGAGGGGAGAGATGATAGTAGAGGATAGGAAAGATAGCAGAATACAATAGTCACTAGTATGGCAATATGTATAAACGTGGATGTGTAATCGATGTGATTGTGCAATCTGTATATGGGGTAAAAATGGGAGTTCATAACCCACTTGAATCGAATGTATGAAATATGATATGTCAAGAGCTTTGTAATGTTTTGAACAACCAATAAAAAAACAGAAACAAACAAACAAACAAAAATCAAAAAGATCTCAAATAAACAACCTCTTAATGCACCCCAAGATCTTAGAAAAACAGGAACAAACCAATCTCAAAATTAGTAAGAGGAAACAAAAGAGTTTAGAGCTGAAATTAATAAAATGGAGAATAAATGAGCAGTACAAAGAATTAATGAAACAAAGAGTTGGTTCTTTGGAAAGATAAGCAAGATTAACAAACCTAAACTAACAAAAACAAAGAAAGAAGACTTGCAATTTAATAAAATGAGAGGTTAAAAAGGAAATAGGACTCTTTTCAAAAGTGAAGTTGAAAAAAATTTTCCATGCAAATGAACAACAAAAACATTGAATTCTTACTATAAACATAGAAAAACATGTGCACACACACAAAATGAATTAAAGAGCTAATGGAAAATATTAATTATAAAATTTGAAAATATATATATATATAATGACATCCTTGTCAGCCTGTGATAGTCCCAAGATTTCTTAGGTATCAATATAAAAGAATTTAAATAAAATTGATAAATTGGACCATATCAAAATTAAAACATTTTATTTTTAAAAGATGCCAATTAGAGGATCCAAGATGAGGGCCAGAGGGAGGCAGCATTCTGTGTCGCTCTGTGACCTGGGTCTCAACTAGTGAGAATATTGCTTCTCTGAGTGATAGCTGCTCACATAGAAATCACCAGCGCCATGCCCCTGGGCAGGGCTCCAGGCCTCAGCGTTAGAGCAGGACTCCTGGCTTCCAACACCCAACCCAGTTTCCAACTCCCCTCATCCCTAGCAGCCAATAACTCAGAACAGTAACTGCCCAACACAAAACAGCTCTCAGTGTGACGGGTGTGTACTGCCACCAGGGAGTAACTCACAAGAGCCCCAGTGAGAGAAGTCCCTAGAAGGAGAAGGTGCAATAATTTGGAGACTAACAGAGATCAGAAAGTGGGAAATCTTCAGGCAAGATAGAAAGCTAGAACTAGGTGCTCAAGTCACAAGAGAGACCCAAAAAGAGACCCTTGAGGTGCAGTCTCCCTTCAGGGACTGGCGGGTGCCACACCTGACTTCCAAGGGCCCTACACCAGGACCAGCCTTCTTACCCTGGTTACCTTCACCAACCTGAGGGTGGAGATACCAGCTAACAACAGACAACCCCACCTATTGAATGAGAAGGGAAGCAGGAAAAATACTGATCTCCAACCCAAAAAATTGACAATCCTGGTTTGTTCCTTTGAGATTTTTTTTTTTATCTTTTTCTTCTTCCCCTCTATTCTCCTGCCCTCACATCCCCAACATACATGAAACCAAGTACTTTGCATGAATTAGGATTTTGAGGACTGAGACATCTGAATAGTATATTATACTTCTGTTGTATATGACTTTTTCCCCTTCTTTTTCCTTCCAATTTTTAACATTTTATCATCCTTTATTTTTCTTAATACATATGTGTGTTTGTTTTATGTACTCTACTGTCTTCCCACATACTTGTGTACTCAAAATTACTTCCTGTTTATTCTCCTGCTACTAACGCTCTTCATTAGATTTCTCTTTCACACTTTCTTCTAACACTATATCCTCACATCCTACTTCCTCAGCATATCATCCTACGCCTCACCCCCAGTTCATTTTCCACCATTGGAAACTATAAACCCTCTACAAACCTACTGGTTATATTATACATAATAATCAAATCCAATATTTATGTAGATTATGACCAAACTGTAAACATTTTAATAGCAATGAATAGTTTGTAGGTGGTATATTGATTATATTGGGGTCTGTTAACACTGTCCTTCTCCAAGGAGAGGTATTGGAACCCTAGAGGAGCACTATAAGCCTATAGGTAAAAATGTTAATGCCTCAGACTCACAGCACTAGAAGAGAAGACACACAAGTAATATGAAAAGACAAGGGAATAAAGTTCCCCAAATAAATCAAGATATCGCATTATTAGAATTCATGGCCAGCACAGTAAAACAAATGACAGATAAGGAGTTCAGGATGTACATGACTAAAATGTTCTGTGAATTAAAGAATGATATATGAGAGCAAATACAGGCAGAAAAAGATTATTTTGACAAAGAGATACATAAACAAATACAGGAAGCAAAAGATTACTTCAATATGGAGATAGGAATTCTTAAAAAACCAACAGATAGAAATTCTTGAAATGAAAGAAACAATAAAATAAATTAAAAGTTCAATTGGGAGCATAACCAACAGAGTAGACCACTTGGAAGACAAGACTTCAGACAATGAAGACAAAATATATAATCTTAAAAAGAATATAGACCACACAATGAAAATGGTAAGAAACCATGAGCAGAACATTCAAGAAATATGGGATAGCATGAAAAGACCAAATTTAAGAGTTATTGGGACCGAGGAAGGCATAGAGTTCCAAACCATAGGAATGAACAATCTATTAAATGAAATAATATCAGAAAACTTTCCAAACATAAAAAATGAATTCAAAAAGCCTACAGGACACCAAATGTACAAAATCACAACAGATCCACACAAAGGCACATTATAATGAAAATGACCAACATACAGAATAAGGAGAGAATATTAAAAGCCACAACAGAAGGGAATCAAATTACATATAGGGGGAAACCAATTAGGATAACTGCAGATTTTTCAACCCAGATCCTGAAAGCTAGAAGACTCTGGAACATCATATATCAAGCTCTGAAAGAAAATGGATGTCAACCAAGAATCTTGTATCCAGCAACATAAAGCTTTAGATTTGATGATGAAATAAAAATCTTCCATGATATACAAAAGTTAAAAGAATTTATAGCTAGAAAACCAGTACTACAAAATATTCTTGGCAAAATATTCCATGAAGAAGAAACAAAAAACAGCAATGAAAATCAGCAGATTTTCACAAAAATGGCAAGGAATATAAATCATACTTCAATTATAACCCTGAATGTTAATGGGATCAACTCACCAATCAAAAGACATAGACTAGTAGATTGTATTTTAAAAAAAGACCCAACAATATGCTGCCTCTAGGAGACTCATCTGATAGGAAAAGATATCCACAGATGGAAGGTAAAGGACTGGGAAAAATCATTTCACTCACATGGACTGCAGGGCAATCAGGGGTTTCTATCCTTGTATCAAATAAAGCAAACTTCAAACTAAAGTTAATCTAAATGGATAAAGAAGAACATTTCATACTGATCAAGGGAAACATATACCAATAAGACATAATGATTATAAATACATATGCCCCAAACAATGAAGCATCTATGTTCATCAAACAACTTTTTCTCAAGTTGAAGAGTAAAATTGACCACAACACAATAATCTTGGGTGACTTTAACACACCTCTCTCACCACTGGATAGATCTTCCAAACAAAATCTGAAAAAAGAAACTATATAACTTAATGATACAATCAATAACTTAGACTTAACTGACATATATAGAATATTTCATCCTTCAAGGAGTGAATACACTTTCTTCTCAGCAGCACATGGATCCTTTTCTAAAATAGGCCATATAGTATGCCACAAAACAACTCTTAGCAAATACAAAAATGTAGATATACTACCTGCATTTTATCAGGTAATAATGGAATAAAATTATAAATCAATGAAAAAATAAAATATAAAAATTACTTCAACACCTGGAGAGTTAAAAATATGCTACTTAACACTGAATGGACAATGTGTTGCAAAAGACATCAATAAGAAAATTAAAAAATTCTTAGAGGTAAATTAAAACACTGACACAAAATATATATTGAAATCTGTAGGACACTATGAAGGCAGTACTAAGAGGAAAGTTTATTGAATGGATTTCATTCCTTCAAAGAAGAAAAAGTCAATAAATAAATGACCTAACATTACATCTCAAAGCCCTAGAAAAAGAAGAACAAATCAACACCAAAAGCAGTAGAATTTAGGAAATTATTAAATTTAGAGCTGAAATCAATGAAATTGTAACAAAAGAAACATTTGAAAAAATTGACAAAACAAAAAGTTGGTTCTTTGGAAAAATAAAGAAAATTGACAGACTGTTATCTATGCTAACGAAGAGTAAAAGAGAGAAAACTCAAATTACTAAACATATATGATGAAAAAAGGTAATATCACAACAGACACTTCAGAAATACAGAGAAATTATTTTGAAAACTTGTATCCACCAAAGTAGAAAATATTGAAGGCATCAAAAAATGTCATATGATTTGCCCAAATTGAATCAGGATAATAAACACAATTTAAACAGAACAATATCAAGCAATAAAATAAAAGACACCATTGGAAGCTTATCAACCAAGAAAAGCCCAGGACTGGGTGGATACACAGCCAAGTTCTACAAGACATTTAAAGAAGAATTAATACCAATACTCTTCTATGTATTTCAGAAAATAGAAAAATATGGAGCACTTCCAAACTCATTCTATGAGGACAATATCACCCTGATCCACAAACCAGGCAAAGACACATCAAAGAAAGAAAACTTCAGACCAATATCTCTAAAGAACATAAATGCAAAACTCTCAATAAAATTCTGGCAAATTGAATACAACAACATATGAAAAAGATAATGCACCACAATCATGTGGGATTCATCCCAGGGATGCAAGGTTTGTTCAATTATATGGAAGTCAATAAATACAATTCATCACATCAGTAGATGAGATAAGAATCATATGATCAACTCAATAGATGCAGAAAAAGCATTTGTCAAAATAGAGTACTCCTTCATGTTCAAAACACAAGAAAAGTTAGGTATAACTGGAACATCATAAAGGCTATCTATGCTAAGCCTCAGGCCAACATCATTCGAAATGGAGAAGAATTGAAGGCATTCTCTCTAAAAACTGGAACAAGACATAGATGTCCTCTTTAACCATTTCTATTTAACATAGTTCTTGAAACACTGGCCAGAGCAATTAGACAGACAAAAAAAAATTAAGCGATACACATAGGGAAAGAAAAACTCAAATTAGCACTATTTGCAGACAATATGATTCTGTACTGAGAAGACCCAAAAATTTCCACCAGAAAACTTCTAGAACTAGTAATGAATTAGCAATGTAGTGGGATATGAAATCAACACTCACAAATCAAAGGCATGTCTGTATATCAGTAACAAATCCTCTGAATGGTAAATGAGAAAAATTGACCCATTTACAATAGCCTCAACAAAGATAAAATACTTGGGAATCAACTGAAAGAAGGAAGTAAAAGATTTATACAATGAAAACTACAGAACTCTAAAGAAAGAAATCAAAGAAGACCTTAAAAGATAGGAAGATCTACCTTGCTCTTGGATAGGCAGAATTAATATTATCAAAATGACCATACTACCAAAAGTACTATACAGATTTAATGAAATTCTGATCAAAATCCCAATGGCATTACTATATAAATAGAAAAACCTGTCATTAAATTCATCTGGAAAAATAAGAGACCCAGAATAGCTAAAGCAAGAAGAGTGGAGCAGGTGGCATCACTACATCAGAACTTAATCTATCCTACAGAGCAACAGTAACAAAAACAGCATGGTATTGGCACAGAAATAAATTTGTAGACCAATGGTATAGAATACAGGACACAGAGGCAAGCACACAAAATTACAATTATCTTGTATTAGACAAAGGTGTAGAAAACATGCATTAGAGAAAAGATAGCCTCTTCAAAAAACGGTGCTGGGAAAACTGGAAATACATATGCAACAAAATGAAATTAAACCCCTATATCTCACCATGCACAAAAATCAATTCAAAGTGGATCAAGGACCTAGGAATTAAATCAAAAACCCTGCATTTAATTGAAGAAAAAGTATGCCCTAACCTTCATCATGTCGGATTAGACCCCAACTTCCTTAATAAAACGCCTATAGCATAAGAATTAAAATCAAGAATCAGTGAGGTAATAGATAGCCTACATCTTGGGGAACAAATTTTTACCCCTCACACATCAGATAGATCACTACTTTCTAGGATATATAAAGCACTCAAAAACCCTAACACCAAAAAACAAACAAACAAACAAACAAAACAAAACAAATAACACAATCAATAAATGGGCCAAGGACCTGAAAAGATACTCCTCAGAAGAGGATATACAATCAGTCAACAAATATATGAAAAAAATGCTCAGCATCTCTAACAATTAGACAAATGCAAATCAAAATTACTTTACGATTTCATCTCACTCCAGTCAGAATAGCAGCTAATAAGAATACAATCAACACTAAGTGTTGGCGAGGATGTGGTGGAAAAGGCACACTCACACATTGCTGGTGGGACTGCAAATTGGTGCAGCCAATTTGGAAAGCAGTATGGAGAATCCTTGGAAAACTTGGAATGGAACCACCATTTGACCCAGCTATCCCTCTCCTCGGTCTATACCCAAAGGACTTAAAAACAGCATATTAGAGGGACACAGCCACATCAATGTTTATAGCAACACAATTCACAATAGCTAAATTGTGGAACCAACCTAGATGCCCGTCAGTAGATGAAAATGAAAATGTAGTATATATACACAATGGAATATTACTCAGCAATAAAAAAACTAAAATAATGGCATTTGCAGGTAAATGGATGGAGTTGAAGAAGATAATGCTAAGTGAAATTAGCCAATTCCAATAAAAACAAGTGCCAAATGTTTTCTCTGATATGAGGAGGCTGATTCATAGTGAGGTTGGGAGGAGGAATAGGAAAGATTAGAATAACTCTAGATAGGGCAAAGGGGTGGGAGGGGAAGAGAGGGAACATGGGTATAGAAATGAGGGTGGAATGAAATGAACATCATTATCCTAAGCACATGTATGAAGACACAATTGGTGTGAATATACTTCATGTACAACTAGAGATATGAAAATTTATGCTTTATATTTGTAATATGAATTGTAGTGGATTCCACTGTCCACTACGAATATAATAAATAGAATATAAATAATATAACAAATTATAATAAAAAATTTAACATAACAAATCAGAATAAAAACTCTAATAAAAAGATTCCAATTAGAGAAATAAAACCTTAAAATAGAAAAATATGTATAATGTCTATATTTAATAAAAGATTTGTATTTAGAACATGTATAATGTGCACACATACAAACAGGCAAACCGAGCATTCAATGTATTGAAAATTTTAAAAGGTTAAAAAGATAACATATACTTTATTAAAGAATAATCTAAAATATAAAAATGTATATGTAAATATACATACATATATACAAATACATTAATTATAGTTTTAATCTTGAAGGGCTTCCAAAGACACATTTGTTAAAGGCATGGTCATCAGCCTGTGGCACTATTGGGAGGTTTTGGAACCTTTGGGAACTGGAGCCTAATGGGAGGAAGCTAGGTTGTTGGGGGTTGTGCCCTTAAAGAGGTATTATGCCCCTGGTCCTTCCTGTTTCTCTTTTTGCCTTAAAACTGCCATGAATTGAACAGCCTCCTCTACCATATTTTTGAAAACAACAATGCCATGCAACCATGAACTGAAAACAATGAATCCATAGCCAAAATAAAACTTTCCTCCTTTTAAGTTGATTATCTCAACTATTTTGTCACAGAAATCTGACTAATACAAATGCGGTCAGCATCATTAATTATTATAGACTTGCAAAATAACACTCCAATGGTTAACAACAGCACACTCATTAGAATGGCTAAAATTAAAATAACTTACTGTAACAATTAGTGACAAAGATCTGGAGCAACTGTAACTCTCAAACATTGCTGGTGAGAATGTTAAGTGGTGCAACACTCAACATGCAACTGAGCAATTCTTCCACTTCTAGATATATACCCAAGAGAAATGAAAACATAAGATAACAGGCTTTTACATGAATATTCATAGCAACTGTATTCATAATAGGCAAAATATGGAAACAACTCAACAAATGTACATCAACAGGTGCATAATTAAACAAGCTGTGGCATATTTGTATAATCAGAAGCTGCTTGACAATAAAAAAATTATCAAATACATGGAACAACATGGATGAATCTCAAATGATTAGTCTTTCAAAGAAGTCAAATAGCACAATGCCCATTCTGTATAGTACAATTTATTGCAAAGTTCTGTGACAGGCAATGCTAATGTGTGAAGGTATTATCAAAGTCTACCTGTCTTTATGAATTGTTGTCAGGGGAGGGCACTAGAAGATGGCATGAGAGAGTTTTTTGTGAAAGAGTAATGAGGGTTATTCTTCATATTAATTGTGTTGGTATTTAGCTCTGTGTATACATTTACCAACATCATCAAATTGCGTACGTAAAATTTTATTGTTATGTAAAATATATTTTAGTGAAGTTAATTTAAAAATATAAGATGAGATTATATTTCACTAAATTTGGAAAAGAACTAGTTTTTCTTTTCTCCAGTTAAATAAGACCAGCTTACATGGACTCCTAAGATCTGAGGTTAAGAAGGCAAAATTTTAAGCTGCAATTTAAAAAAAAATGAAGACTGATTCATTAACATATCTATAGAACCTCCAAATTATAGTGTGGATTTTGTAGCCCATATGACAGAAGGTTGCCTAAGGCAAGATAATTATTTGTCTCTGAATGAGTCGTTAGAACACATTGGATCATGCTACAAGTCATAATGGACCTAGGAGACTGATCAGAGAGAAAATAGGCCATTTTTTTTTCTTTTACAGAGAAGAAATAAGATCTGGAAGAGAACTTTAGCAATCCACAGATACACTGCTACACTGGTGGCCCTGGGGCATCCCCTGTGTTTTAGTCAGCTTTTTCATCACTGTGAGAAGAACAACATAGAGGAACTAACGATTACTTTATTTGGGTCTCACATTTCAAAGCTCTTAGTCCACAGATTGGCCAACTCCATTGCTCTGGGCCTGAGTGAGGCTGAACATCATGGAGGAGGAAAGCAACTCAGGACATGGCAACAAGGAATCTGAGAGAACTCTGATCACCAGGGATATAAACTGGAAAGGCTCACCCCCAGTGATCTACCTCCCCCAGCTTCTATACCCACCTTCCTGACAGCTTTCACCCAGTTCATCCATTCAAGTGGATTAATGCACTTACTAGGATGAGGCTCTCATAACCCTACCATTTCCCCCTCTAAACTTAACTTTTTCACATTGTCTCATACATGAGCTTTTGGGGGACTCCTCATATCTGAAACATAACACTCTCTGTATGCTCCTATTCACTAACTGTAGCATAGCAGAAGTAATTCTAACCACTTTCTATAGAGCTAATGGCTCTTGACCTTATTTTCAGTTATCTCCTATCAGAAGACAGATATAAATGCATGGCCATTCTGAAATGGCCATTTTGTGAGGAAGCTCAACTTATTTATGATTAAAGATAGGGGATATAGAGAGGGGCATGAGGGCATGAGAGCTGGACATGTCAGTGAAACCATCTCATAAGCCCGGACACTAGCTAAACAGATGAGCAAATGATCCAGACTAAAGCTGTGTTTAAACAGAACATCTAAGCCATGCAAATTCCTGACACACACGGTTATGAGAAGATAAAAATGTTGTAAATTGTGGTATTCTGGAGTTCTTTGTCATGTAGTAATCTAAAACAGAAATTGTTAACTGTTAACCACCATAACAGATATCTGATATATGTGACATTGACATTGGGCTTTAATGAAGAATAGTTGCCTGAGTGTTAATGAGCAATAAGTCAATAACCAGATAGTAGAAAGGCATAAAGAAATTGTAAACAGAGATGGAGGAAAAGGTGATCTGTGTTCTGTACCAGCAGAATGTATGGCAACATTGTCACTTTTTTTTCTCTTATTTCCTTAGGGTAGAAAATAAACTCAATCAATTGGTGCAATTGCCTTTTTCTAATTGTGTTGGACATGGTTGAAGGAGAGAGATGAATGAAATGCTTAGTTTTCATATAGAATCTGAGGAAAAAATAATTTAAATATGAACTTGCTAGTTTGGAAGACTTAAACACTTTATCATGGTCAGCTTCTCCACCAAGCAATATTGACAAAGTAAGAAAAGACCCGAGGGTGGGGATCATATCCAAGTTCTCGGAGGCAAAAGATTCTCAAGAGGAAATCAAGAGCACAACTAAGGTTTCAGAAGAATTTAATGTGGTCCCTTGAAGACCTAGGAAGGCAAAAGGATTTCTAAGATTCTTAAATTCATCCTATCAATCACAGCATCTTAAAATTGACAATTATTTGTCTTGAAGAGATTGGAGGGTTCAGTTTTGTCTGATGAAGTAAAAACCTCACAAAGATTTTAGATATAATTACATGGATGGAAGCACTAGCATTTTGGACCAAAAGAGACAGGGACAGTTCAAAATGATAAGAGGCTTCGGGCATCTGGCATGTGAAAAAGACTGAGAAGATCACATGGGTACAAACATAGACCATCTCATATTTAAAAGAAAGAATGATGCAGGGAGCTGAATCAGCAGCCTGGAGGGCAGAGAAAACACACACACACACACACATACACACATATACACTTTCCATGAAGTAGAAATGAGTCCAAATTCAGAAATACAGCAGCTACATTGTCCTATATTTTCTACTTTTTTGGATAGGGGAAATGATAATATGTGCCTAGGTAGATTTCAGAATTTTTACAAACTAATGGCTAACACATACCTTTTTTTTCTTATTTTACTTCACTTTTGTATGTTTATGTCCACTGCAGTAATTCTATTTCTATGTCTATTTTTGTGACATACCCATGGATTTGTGGGATATGTTTAAAAAATCTTCAGATAAAGAATATATATCTTCACTAAGTTGATCCCAAAGAAAAACACATAAGGAGCTTCATATATACACACATACACACCTGTGACTTATTTAGAGGACAACATTCTAGCTCTCATACCTAAGCATAAAGTTAAAGTGAGGTCATACTTTTTGGATCTTGTGTTATGGGGAATGGATATTTTGCATGTTGAAGGAATCTGAATCTTTATGAATCAGAGAGGATTGTGGTACTCTGTTATTTAGGTGGTACCCAGAGAATCCTACCTACCTCTGATATCCATACCCTTGTTCTTTTTGCTTTAACAGAACTTAAAATAAGGTAAGGCAAAGTAAACACATAGAACACAGAATTTACAATTAAATTCACTCAGAGTTGTGTCCAAAGTAATTTACTTGCCTTTCTGTAACCCTGAGCCTTTTCTGGACTCTAGTATCAGCTTGTGACTCACTTTAATGAATAGAATGTGTACACTCTGCCAGTGCTTTTGTGCTCTCGAGAGCTTTGAGTCTCCACACAAGAAGTCAGCTATGCTACAGTTGAGAGCACATGAAGAGCCAACGTGGGCACTTCACATGGGATGGGAGAGACTCTGAGATCACACGGGCAGAGAAAGATGTCCAGCCATGCCAGCAGCCCAGCTGAGCCCAGCTCCCAACAGACCTACCAACTGAATGCAGTCACAGGAATGATGGCTGGAAAGACCAGCTGAGCCCTGCCTACAAATTAGAATCATGGGCAAATAAAATAAAATTGTTTTAAGCCACTAAGTTTTAGTGTATTTGTTAGGCAGCGATAGATAACCGGAACAGAAACAATCCTTGTCTGTGTTGGCTGCTCTGATGGTTTAAGCAGCTGATGTAAATCATCACAGGGAATTGCTAGGAGCCACAGCAAAAGTATTATGATACATGGCACCTTTGGTTTAGGTGACTGCCAGCTAGCCATTGAGATGATATGATTATGTTAAGATTTACATTCATATGGAAATTGGACTCCTGCTGTTCACCTTGCCTGCTACGGGACTCATGTTACCGGACTCATGTTACGGGACTCATGTTACGGGACTCCCAGAGAGTTCCCATTGGTTGGGGAAGGATAGTAGGAGGGAATTTTCGGGGGAGGTCGGGGGGGCCCCTGGTTCCGGTGGACGCACACACGTGTGTGGACCAGCTTGCTAGCGGGGCGCACACAGGGCACTGGTGACCTTTTTTAAAATAAAACTTTGTTTCTGCTCGAGCAGCTTGTGATTCTGTGCCCAGCCGGGTTGTGGCAGGGAATGGCAGAGAAAAGAATAACACAGGAGCTAGCAGCTGGAAAACTGGAAACATCCATGGGTTTTCTTACAGATTCCCAGAGGTGAGTGGGCTGGGGGCTTGGATACTGAAGGATGGCTGGGGGTCAAAGAAACAATGAAAGTATTGACTTGTCACTGAGTCACTCTTTTGCATCAACTGAGTTTATCATGGGATCTACTCATCTATTAGAGTTATATACATGTATGTTGGTGTTATTAACATATCACAAAAGAAAAATAAAATGACAGGGCAGGGGTCTGACTGATTCATCTGGCAGAGAGCATTTAAAGTACTAGGGCTTCTGCAAACAGACTCATCAGCAGAGAGGCACAAACCCACAAGAGATTGTGCACAATAAGCAAGGACCCAATTTCTCTATATAAAATGTCTCAGCACATTTATATGGATACAGTGCATAAGACACTAGGACCCCTGAGCCAACATAAGCATAACCTAGGCAGCCTGCAATATCCATCCTTTGGGGACTCACTTCTCTCCTGCTGTGATTATATGCCTGTTTCTAGAAGCACGGTGCAAATTATAGGATCTAGGAAGTCTAAAACAGTAAGTTAATGTAAATGAATTTGGCCTCCCAGGAAATAAAAATACAGGCTCATTATTTTGTTTTTCAATCCAGAAAGGAACACTCTTTGAAATGGCAGTTTCTGGCAAGAATAAAATAATAGTAATAATAATGATAGCTCTGCCCAAGTCAATTTTCTACAAGTGGCAAAATCTGATAGGAGCTGGCAAAGTAAGGAAACATCAGCCTATCTTAAGCACAGAAACCTCCAGGGAACTTGTCATGAATCTATCACCACTAGGCCTTTTACCAACAGCATTTATTCAGTTCCTCACACTGTGAGGAGGCAGGGGCACAACTGTACCCCTGATATAGGCACAAAATGTATTGTTAAAGGGTAGGTATTATAAAAAGGTGATATAAAAATGTTCCATTTTAAACATTTTCAAATTGGCCAATTTCCTTGATCTTTAAAAATATTTGCAACATACTGTGGTGAAAGAAACATTTTGCTATATTTAAAATGCATAGACCATATTCATCTTGGAGATGGCTATGCTATTAGAATATTTTATGGATGCCATTTCTGCAGGCTAAGGGTACTTATAGAAGTTAGCAAATGGTTCCAGCACTGTTTTCTGGGTTTGCTCAGCTATGTAGGTTGCTTTCCTGGGCTCCTTGCTGTAGAAGGTTTCAGTTTACAGGAGACCCTTCTGAGAAGAGGTCTCTTATGAGGTCTCTGCTCTTTTAAATCTCTGCTCAAAGGTCACTTCTCCAATTAACCCATTCTGACCATCCTTGTTAAATCTGAAACTTCTTCTTTAACTTCTTCCATTACCTACAACCTTTATTCTGCTTGAATTAAAAAAAATGAATTATTTTTGATTAACTGCTAATGGAATGAACACTCAACAAGGTCAAATGTCTGTGTCTTTTATTTCACAAATATATCCCAGTGTCCAGCAGCATCTGCAGCTCAGTAAACATATATGAAATAAAACAAACAAATGAATAAATAAATGCATCTTTAATAAAACTTTTTATTTATTGTGATGTAGAAATCTCATTTTCTCACTAAAAGTGACTATTCTAGTTTCCAGGACTAATATAATAAAATATGGTTCAGTGCAAATCTAGTTCATGTTGGATGAGACCCAAGAAGGTTTGCTTTCATATGTAATGCTAATGAATGGTACAACCAATAATAACAACCTTGTAATGTATGAATTTCTTGATTTTTAACATAATAATCTTCTCCAAGTATGTCCAGGCTATTGATTTACAAAACCTGCATCTGCATTCTAGCATTGAACTAATGCAACTCATCACACATGTGTCAGTGATGAATTTATCAAGAGCCTACTGTGCATCTGTTATGATTTGCATAAAAAGTGTCTCTGCAAAGCTCTTGTGTTAATGCAAAGGACAAAATGATTTGATTACTAAAGCAGTAATCTAATCAGTAGATGAAGCCATTTGAATGGATTAATGGGCAGTAACTGTAAGCCAGTAGGACAGGGCAGTCAGAAGTGAGTCACTGTGGGCATGCCTTGGGGACCACATATTTTGTTCCTGACTTCTTGAGGTCTCTCTCTGCTTTCTAGCTTCCATGATCTGAGCAGCTTTCCTCCACTATGCCTGTCCACCATGATGTTCTGCTTCACCTCCAGCACAGAGCTGGAGAATAAGCAGAACCTCTGAACCATGAACCCCAAATAAATTTTTTCTCCTTTATTTGTTTTTGTCAGGTATTTTGGCCACAGCAATGAAAGGCTGACTAAGACAGTATCATGCATTGAGTTTAGTGTGTGAATGCAGAAATGAAATAAGTGTCATTATGAGTGCTCAAAAAGCTCACCATCTGATGCAAGATCAAGATGTGCAAATATATACAACAATGATAGAACACAATGTGTGCTGCAAAGGAGGCAGAAGAAGAAATGCTAAAGGGGCAAAGAGAAAGAAGCAACATACTCTGTTTGTTACAGAAGCAGTGATATGTGAGCTGTTTTTGGAGGATGAGCACAAACTTTCCAGGTAGACTGAATGATGAAGATTGGAGGCCAGAATAAAAAAGCATTTGAGGCAGAGTAGACCCTACAGGAAAGGTAATGGGCTAATGAAGGGATATTGGGTATTTGGAGTGGAACACTATCTTTTACAGAATAGGAATATCTTCATGAAGCTCATTTCTTCATCAAGAAGAAAAAGTCTTTCCTGGATTTTTAATCAAAGAAACTGCATTGCTTCTCAGGCTCCAAAACAACTTACCCAATTATAAAGCATCAGTACCATAGGTACATGCTTAAATGTGATTATGACATTTCCCATATGTCATTTAATGGTTTTTCCCAGTGGCTCCATGATCTCAATTTGATAGATGCCCTGATCAAGCGTTATACTAAGGTATCTACAAAATAGCAGTTATTGATATGATCTGGAAAAACTCATTGGCAAGCCTCTTATTAATAAATATATCATTTAGAGCTGGGGCTGTAGCTCAGTGGCAGAGCATTTGCCTAGCATGTGTGAGGCACTGGGTTCGATCCTCAGCACCACATAAAAATAAACAAATAAAATAAAGGCAGATTTGAACATGGCGGCGGGCGCGGAGAGATCAAGTCTCTGACCTCTTCAGCTGTGCAGGCATAGGGAGTCGTAAACAGCCTAATTCTGTTTGCTCAGGATCACTAGGCAATGCTGAACTGACGTGGATCTGGGGCGAGCTGTTTGGGCCTCTCAGAACACACACTGAACCTGGATCGGCTGAATTCAAGCTCCCGTTCGCCTGCTTCCCGCAGACAAACAGCTGTGACTCAGCACTAATCCATCCGGCTGAAACAACTGGTCAGCCCTTCTGATCCTACGGAGGTAATGCCAACCGAGCCTTCATAGGTAGTGGTCACAGGTTTGAAACGGGGCTTAGGAGAGACAGTAAGGACCCACCAGTTGCATTGGTCACCCGGCAAAGGGAAACGAACTGTCGCCATTTGCAAGAGATACCACCATGGCAGACAACTGACGTCATCAGACTGCGGCGGAGGAGATAACTTCATTGAAACCTGCGGCTACAGGTGTGTAATTCCCTAGCTTTCCCTCTCCACACATCGGGGAAACCTTAAGGGCCAATCTCAGCTCTCCTGTAAGGGCCTCTCCCAGCTCTCCCGTGAGCACGGTAGCCAGACCGAGGGAATTAGAGGTGGCGCGGGACCCATGGCGCGGGACTACTGCTGCCACCAGTGCTGACAGCTGAGGTCTCTTGTACCAGCTACTGGGGGTGTGGCTACCAGAGGGGCAGTAAAATTCGCTGAGGATTCTCAGCCCCAAGCTCTACAAACTTAGGGTCTGAGGGAATGGCAAACTGGAAGAGTGTGCCCAGTCATTCATGACAACAGGGCTCCCGGGAGCAGCAGACCTGGCGTGTACCCAGTATTGTGGTGAGCGGCACCCGTGAGAGGGGCCTGGCTAGAGGAAAAGTGGGGAAGTGACTAGACACAAGAGGACGCCCTAGGCACCCAGGATTAGAGACTCGCCCAGTCTGGGAGGAGGAGCTGCTGCACAGTGATTGGTTTCCGCGTATTGATAGGAGAAACTTGGCCTGGTGGTCACAGCGCCACCTACTGGAAGAGAAGTTAATCAAACTCTAAGACTGCATTTATTAGTTTTTTGTTGTGGTTGTTGATGTTGTTTTTTGTTGTTGTTGTTGTTGTTTAATTTTGATTTGGGGTTTTCTTTAATTTTCATTTTTCTTTCTTGTTTTTTTAATTTTTTTTTTTACAATTTTTTTTAAATTCTTTTTTCTTCCAATTTTAATTTTTTTTTATTATTTAAAATTTTTTTTTCTTTTTTTACTTCCTATTTTTTTTCTTCTTTTGTCTTTTCATTTCTTTTCAATTATCTTATCCCCCCTTCCTTGAATTCTACCTGCTTACTCTCATTCTCTTTAGTGACTTTTTCCCTTCCCTTCTAATACCTTTCCTCCCAAGCATCTAATAAATTTATAGGAGTAAACAGTAACTCAGCAGTCAAACAGAACAAGAAGTAACATGAGCAGCTTCAAAAAGCAAGGAAGAAAAGGAGTACAAACAATGCAGGACAGCCTAAATATTCAGGAGGACTTAGAGTCATCAGAAAAATGGTCATATAAAGAACTCAAGGAACACCTTAGACAGATGGAATGGAACCTTAAAGAGGATACGAGACAGCAAATTCAAGCAGCGAAAGAACACATTGAGAATATATTACACAAACAGATAAAAGAAGAAGTTAAGCACCTTTATCAGGAGATAGAGATTATAAAAAAGAATCAAACCATAATCTTAGAAATGAAGGAAACTATAAACCAAATTAAAAACTCAATTGAGAGTATCACTAACAGAGTGGAGCAAGTAGAAGCCAGAACGTCAGATAATGAAGACAAATTATTTCATCTCGAAAAGAGTCTAGCCAACTCAGAAAGGCTGGTAAAAAATCACGAGAAAAACATCCAAGAGTTATGGGATAACATAAAAAAGCCAAACTTACGAGTCATTGGGATAGAAGAAGGTACAGAGATTCAAACCAAGGGAATGAGTAACCTGCTGAATGAAATAATTACAGAAAACTTTCCAGAAATAAAAAAGGAAATAGATATACAAATTGAAGATGCATACAGGACACCGAGCACACAAAATCACAGTAGACCAACGCCAAGACACATTGTTATGAAGATATCCAATATACAGAACAAAGAGAAAATATTAAAAGCTACAAGAGAAAGGAGACAGATTACATTCAGGGGTAAACCAATAAGGTTAACAACGGATTTTTCATCACAGACACTGAAAGCAAGAAGGTCATGGAACAATGTATTTCAAACACTGAAAGACAATGGATGCCAACCAAGAATTCTGTATCCAGCAAAATTAAGCTTCAGGTATGACAACGAAATAAAAATCTTTCATGATAAACAAAAGTTAAAAGAATTTGCAGCCAGAAAACCAGCATTGCAAAGCATTTTGAGCAAAACACTACACGAGGAAGAAATGAAAAACAATAACCAAAACCACCAGAGGGAAGTGCCTCGGTAAAGACAGAGGGCGAGGGGAAAAATAATCATGGAGAAACAAACTAAATTTTTTTTTTAAAAAAAAAAAAAGGATAAATAATCAAACATGGATGGAAGTACAAACCATATATCAATAGTAACTCTGAATGTTAATGGCTTAAACTCTCCAATAAAGCGACATAGGATGATATCATGGATTAAAAAAACAAATCCAACAATATGCTGCCTCCAGGAGACACATCTGATTGGAAAAGACATACACAGGCTGAAGGTGAAAGGATGGGAAAAAATATACCACGCACACGGTCCTCGTAAGCAAGCAGGGGTGGCCATCCTCATATCGAATAAAATCGACTTCAAGACTAAGTTAATCAAAAGGGATAAAGAAGGACATTATATACTGTTAAGAGGAACCATTCACCAACAAGACATAACAATTATCAATATTTATGCACCTAATAATGGCGCTGCGACATTCATAAAACAAATTCTCCTCAAGTTCAAGAATCAAATAGACCACAACACAATAATTATGGGTGACTTCAACACACCTCTCTCACCATTGGACAGATCCTCCAAACAAAAGTTGAATAAGGAAACTATAGAACTCAATACCACAATCAATAACCTAGACTTAACTGACATATATAGAATATATCAACCATCATCAAATGGATATACTTTTTTCTCAGCAGCACATGGATCCTTCTCAAAAATAGACCATATATTATGCCACAGGGAAACCCTCAGTAAATATAAAGGGGTGGAGATAATACCATGCATTTTATCTGATCATAATGGAATGAAACTGGAAATCAATGATAAAAGAAGGAAGGAAAAATCCTACATCACATGGAAAATGAACAATATGTTACTGAATGATCAATGGGTTACAGAAGACATAAAGGAGGAAATCAAAAAATTCTTAGAGATAAATGAAAATACAGACACAACATATCGGAATCTATGGGACACAATGAAAGCAGTTTTAAGAGGAAAATTCATCGCCTGGGGGTCATTCCTCAAAAAAAGAAAAAACCAACAAATAAATGAGCTCACACTTCATCTCAAAGCCCTAGAAAAGGAAGAGCAAAACAACAGCAAATGTAGCAGAAGGCAAGAAATAATTAAAATCAGAGCGGAAATTAATGAAATTGAAACAAAAGAAACTATTGAAAAAATTAACAAAACTAAAAGTTGGTTCTTTGAAAAAATAAATAAGATCGACAGACCTTTAGCCATGATAACAAAGAGAAGAAGAGAGAGAACTCAAATCACTAACATACGGGATGAAAAAGGCAATATCACAACAGATGCTACAGAAATACAGAAGACAATTAGAAATTATTTTGAAAATCTATATTCCAATAAAATAGAAGATAGTGAAGGCATCGATAAATTTCTTAAGTCATATAATTTGCCCAGACTGAGTCAGGAGGATACACACAATTTGAACAGACCAATATCAATTGAGGAAATAGAAGAAGCCATCAAAAGACTACCAACTAAGAAAAGCCCAGGACCGGATGGGTATACAGCGGAGTTTTACAAAACCTTTAAAGAAGAATTAATACCAATACTTTTCAAGTTATTTCAGGAAATAGAAAAAGAGGGAGCTCTTCCAAATTCATTCTATGAGGCCAACATCACCCTGATTCCGAAACCAGACAAAGACACCTCAAAGAAAGAAAACTACAGACCAATATCTCTAATGAACCTAGATGCAAAAATCCTCAATAAAATTCTGGCGAATCGAATACAAAAACACGTCAAAAAAATTGTGCACCATGATCAAGTAGGATTCATCCCTGGTATGCAAGGCTGGTTCAATATACGGAAATCAATAAATGTTATTCACCACATCAATAGACTTAAAGATAAGAACCATATGATCATCTCAATAGACGCAGAGAAAGCATTCGACAAAGTACAGCATCCCTTTATGTTCAAAACACTTGAAAAACTAGGGATAACAGGAACGTACCTTGACATTGTAAAAGCCATCTATGCTAAGCCTCAGGCTAGCATCATTCTGAATGGACAAAAGTTGAAGGCATTCCCTCTAAAATCTGGAACAAGACAGGGATGCCCTCTATCACCACTTCTATTCAATATAGTTCTCGAAACACTGGCCAGAGCAATTAGACGAAAGAAATTAAAGGCATAAAAATAGGAAAAGAAGAACTTAAATTATCACTATTTGCAGATGACATGATTCTATACTTAGAAGACCCAAAAGGGTCTACAAAGAAACTACTAGAACTAATAAATGAATTCAGCAAAGTGGCAGGATATAAAATCAACACGCATAAATCAAAGGCATTTCTGTATATCAGCGACAAAACTTCTGAAATGGAATTGAGGAAAAACACTCCATTCACAATATCCTCCAAAAAAATAAAATACTTGGGAATCAACCTAACAAAAGAGGTGAAAGATTTATACAATGAAAACTACAGAACCCTAAAAAGAGAAGTAGAAGAAGATCTTAGAAGATGGAAAAATATACCCTGTTCATGGATAGGCAGAACTAACATTATCAAAATGGCGATATTACCAAAAGTTCTCTATAGGTTTAATGCAATGCCAATCAAAATCCCAATGGCATTTCTTGAAGAAATAGATAAAGCAATCATGAAATTCATATGGAGAAATAAAAGACCCAGAATAGCAAAAGCAATGCTAAGCAGGAAGTGTGAATCAGGCGGTATAGCGATACCAGATTTCAAACTATATTACAGAGCAATAGTGACAAAAACAGCATGGTACTGGTACCAAAACAGGCGAGTGGACCAATGGTATAGAATAGAGGACACAGAGACTAATCCACAAAGTTACAACTATCTTATATTTGATAAAGGGGCTAAAAGCATGCAATGGAGAAAGGATAGCATCTTCAACAAATGGTGTTGGGAAAACTGGAAATCCATATGCAAAAAAATGAAACTGAATCCCTTCCTCTCGCCATGCACAAAAGTTAACTCTAAATGGATCAAGGAGCTTGATATCAAATCAGAGACTCTGCGTCTGATAGAAGAAAAAGTTGGCTCTGATCTACATATTGTGGGGTCGGGCTCCAAATTCCTTAATAGGACACCCATAGCACAAGAGTTAATAACAAGAATCAACAAATGGGACTTACTTAAACTAAAAAGTTTTTTCTCAGCAAGAGAAACAATAAGAGAGGTAAATAGGGAGCCTACATCCTGGGAACAAATTTTTACTCCTCACACTTCAGATAGAGCCCTAATATCCAGAGTATACAAAGAACTCAAAAAATTAGACAATAAGATAACAAATAACCCAATCAACAAATGGGCCAAGGATCTGAACAGACACTTCTCAGAGGAGGATATACAATCAATCAACAAGTACATGAAAAAATGCTCATCATCTCTAGCAGTCAGAGAAATGCAAATCAAAACCACCCTAAGATACCATCTCACTCCAGTAAGATTGGCAGCCACTATGAAGTCAAACAACAACAAGTGCTGGCGAGGATGTGGAGAAAAGGGTACTCTTGTACATTGCTGGTGGGACTGCAAATTGGTGCGGCCAATTTGGAAAGCAGTTTGGAGATTCCTGGGAAAGCTGGGAATGGAACCACCATTTGACCCTGCTATTGCCCTTCTCGGACTATTCCCTGAAGACCTTAAAAGAGCATGCTACAGGGATGCTGCCACATCGATGTTCATAGCAGCACAATTCACAGTAGCTAGACTGTGGAACCAACCCAGATGCCCTTCAATGGATGAATGGATAAAAAAAAATGTGGCATCTATACACAATGGAGTACTATGCAGCAATAAAAAATGACAAAATCATAGAATTTGCAGGGAAATGGATGGCACTAGAACAGATTATGCTTAGTGAAGCTAGTCAATCCCTAAAAAACAAATACCAAATGTCTTCTTTGATATAATGAGAGCAACTATGAACAGAGCAAGGAGGAAGAGCAGGAAGAAAAGACTAACATTTAACAGAGTCATGAGATGGGAGGGAATGGGAGAGAAAAGGGAAATTGCATGGAAATGAAGGGAGACCCTCATTGCTATACAAAATTACATATAAGAGGTTGTGAGGGGAATGGGAAAATAAACAAGGAGAGTAATGAATTACAGTAGATGGGGTAGAGAGAGAAGAAGGGAGGGGAGGGGAGGGGAGGGGGGATAGTAGGGGATAGGAAAGTTAGCAGAATACAACAATTACTAATTGGGCATTATGTAAAATTGTGGATGTATAACCAACGTGATTCTGCAATCTGCATTTGGGGTAAAATTGGGAGTTCATAACCCACTTCAATCTAATGTATGAAATATGATATGTCAAGAGCTTTGTAATGTTGTGAACAACCAATAAAAAAAAATAAAAAATTAAAAAAAAAAAAAATAAAGGCATTCTGTCCATCTACAACTACAAAAAAAAATTAAAAATAAATATATAGTTTAAATAGAACCACATACATATTTAAGGAAAGTAAGGTTTGATATGCTTTTGTCCAACAAGAAGGCTAAGAGTGGTGGTGTTATATTAATGAAGATGGAATGAAAAGGAATTTACCTGTAATAGCTGTTATCAGTAAGGCCCAGCAGGGCTCTCTAATTTGACCTGGATGCTTAGCAGAGGGAGCCTTTCCCTCTCCTATTTCCCACTGCACCTTCATTGCATGCCTTGGACATGTCCAGAAGTTTGCACTGATTCTTCCCTCTTTCAGGAATATTTTTCCTACATGCATCACTCCTTTGCGAGCTTTAAATTCTTGTTCCACTCTTATCTCAATGAGGCTTAACTCTACTTAAACTAGAAATTCTTTTCCTCTGTCATGGCAACCTATGGCAACTTCCTGTTAGCTTTGACAATCCCAATTGCACTTTCTCTTCTCTACTGTTTTCCATAGCAGTGATTTTCAAATTAATTTTTGTGGAGTTGCTTTGGGGCCTGCCAAAGAGGAAACAATGGGGGAGATTGAACCTATAGGGCCAAGTTATCCAGCATGTATTTTAATTTAGTTCTTTGTATATAGATTTACCTTTGTTGACTCAATGGAAACACCATTTAAAGTTTTCTGGGACTTCAGAAAGTTAAAAAATGATTGTAGGAAAAGAAAGTGCACAGGGCTAAATTCAGGAAAAAATTAGATTCCACTACTACATCTTTTAAAAAAAATATTTAAGTTAGTGCATTTATCCTACAATTTTTTTGGTTGGGGGGGATGCTAGGGATTGAACCCAAGGCTTTGTTCATGCAAGGCAAGCACTCTACCAACTGAGCTATATGCCCAGCCCAAGTCCGACATCTTTTATAGACCAATGAATGTCATGCTGCTACTTGGTACCTATAAGATGGTGAACAAAATAATGGTCTGTGGGACCTATTCAAATGGAGTTTTACTGTAACTTTGAATAGTTAAGCATATTCCCTCCAGACACAGAATGAAGAAATAGCTCAAATGAAATAGGTAATTACTGTAAGATAGAGACAAGAGCAAGAACTGACTTCAGGTGTGAAGAGATGCATTCATAAATCAAGAATTTGAAAAATGTTTGTTCACAAAGTGACCAAATAACTAACAATAAATACAATATAGTAGTGGGAAATAGAGTAAATATAGCTTGCATGCCAAGAGGTGAGTGGAAAGGACAGTCATGGTGACTTGGCAACAAATCTAAGATATTATGTGGATTCTTAGAATCCGCAAGAGAGGCTTTGGTGTCTGACTTTCCAGAAATTAATCCAATAAGGGCTGAAGTAACATTCTGTGGCCAAAGTCATGTTTTCAGACTCATCCTACACACATACCCTCCTACATAGCAAAGCTTGAGGAAATATGGACCATTTTGTAATTGTGCTTTTAATATCATAAGCAGCTTTTCTTTAGAATGGATGATTTCAAAGGAAATCAGATATCTTTGCCACACCCACAGGAGTCCTGATAACAGCTGTTAGGGACATTCTATCCAAATCCTGAACACACCATGGTAAACATGAGCCTGCTCTTACTGAGAGGTCAAAAGAGAAATCAATAGAGAATAGTTTGAAAGAGTAGACACAGTCTCTATATTTGTGACATATTGGAAAAATTTGTACTAGTCTCTGCTAAGCTTCATTTCTGCCTATGTTTATTTACATATTTGTAAGGATTAAAGACAGAATCCTTGTCAGAAGTAATTCATCCTTATGACATCACATAACTCTACCATGCGGCCTGCACAATGGTTTCATTAATGAGGTTCTAGGCATAAAGTTAGTTAGAAGAGATCGAAATAAAACACACAGACTCAGTTACCTTATTTCTATTGCTAGGTCCAAGACGGCTCACCTCTCTGGTTCCCACCTCTAACCGTCCAGCAGGGCAGCAAGGATTACTCCGGGCTAGCAGGAGAGAGAGAGAGAACACACCCGGGAGTAGCCTTTTATTGGGGAACAAGAGATTCAGGGGAGAATTCCATTCAATGAAGGTTGAGGAGGGGCTGCACTCCAAGGTCAAGGTCAGTGATTGGGTCCCCGGGGTCAGTGGTCAGGCACACCCCCACACGGATGGGCTCTCTCATCAGGAAAGGGCTGGGAAAGCTTTCACACAGCCAAAGCGCCTCAGACCCTTAACAGGAGCCACCCAATCACGTGTCAGAAATGGCTTCCCACACATAACTAACCCTAGCCCAAATGATTTGATGTTTGAAAAATTGATTGAATTGTGGATGAATTTTGCATTGAAGAGCAGAAGATGATTTTCTTTTAAATATTTGCTACCTTATTGAATATTATTGAGGGCTGAGCCTCCAAATGCAGAAAATAATGTAAAATGCTAAATTTTCTCTGGGAATTTCTTGATATTAATATCACAAGTTGGATATATGGCTCTTTAGATTACATCACATTAGAAATAATTATGAGGACCGGGGATATGACACTGCCTGTTAAACATCATGACAGGAGCTAAGTAAGAATTGATGAAAGCAAAGGAAAAGATAGAAATGTCACCCAAAAATGAGACTGAAGTATCTCAATAATAAAAAATAAATTCCTTATAAGTTGTTTACAAAATATATATCTACATTGAAATTGAAGTGAAAGAAATGGAAAAAAGAACCCTTCATAGCTCCAGGATCTAAGAGTCCAATTACACTCTCAAACACTGATGCCAATGAAAATTTTAAAATATATGTGAAAACTTCAGGGAGTTAGAAATAAATCTGTTTTGGGAAGTATAATCGTATGTCGTGAAAACTTTAATTATTAAAGTAGAACAATGAAAATAAACTCTTCAAATAATAACTCCTACCCCAAAAGAAACTTAACAAAAATATGATAAATTGCAAAGATAACATTGAAATTAATGTGCAAGAAACTGAAAACTAGACACATAAATGTAGAAATTAGGTTTTTCTTACTACACTATAAAAATAAGCAAATTTTCTGTAACGATGATCAAATAAAAAATCAGGAAATTTAAATATATAAAAATTCACATTGCAGCAATAGGGCACCAGCATGGGAAAAACTTTATAAAGGATACTACTACTAATTGTATGAGTAACATTAGAAAATCTACATACAATGGGTTATGTCTAGGATTTGTTTCAACAAAGAAGAATTTATTTAATACACTTATAAATGGAAGAATTTGAAAAGTGTATTAAAACCATCCCTAAAACTCCTGGTCCGGAGAGCTCCAGATTCTGTAAAATCATTAAGAAACAGATAATGTTCAGGATTCCTAAATATTTCTGTGTTGTGGAAAGCAATTTATTTCTTCTCTATTAAATTTATAAATCAAGTAAAATTCTTATAATGAATCATGAATATAGCTCTAGAAAATTCGAAGGCTATTTTTTAAGAACAAAAATGCAAAATGTATTAATAATACATTAGTAATCTTAAGTATCATGTTAAAATAATAACAAACAATTAAATAAAGCTTATAAAAGAATGTGAATCTAGTCTAACAGAAGGATATATATTAACATAATTTATCACTTTAATAAGCAAAGAAGAAAAAATACTAATAGATGTTAAAAATAACTTGAATAAATTCTATATCAATTCTCTACATTTAATAACATAAAAAGTAAGGCTTGGGCAAAATGCAAATTGAAATACATTAACTTTATCTGACGAAGATTTCAAAACCATCAACTTATATAAATATCATTAAATTCTAAAAAAATTGTATTATATGTGTGTTATACAATATAAATTAATATGCTTTAGGTTGTTCACATCATATATATATATATGTATGTATGTATTCTCAAACATAATATTATTTATTTAATTCATTTCCTGGTATTGACAATAAATAAACTTTTAAAAACATTAATGATGATGATATAATTATAATAGGGAATATTTTTAAAATAATTATTCATATATTATGCCATATTTTATCTATGTTTTGGAAAAACATTCATTTATATTTTTAAATATTTTTGTTCTAATTTGTCACATTTTATCAATTTTTATCTTTACATCTATGTATCTCCTATTGGGTCTATTTCTAAACTGAACCCTAAGTAATACAAGGACAAAATAAATAAACTTGAAACAACAAATATCCTTAATTTTATGAACTCTGCTTTTGAAAATTAAATATTTTTTTCTTAATAAATAAATAAATAAACTAAAGAAATAAATATATCCATATTTTTTAATACCCAGATTGAACATAGGGGCACTTAACCACTAAGCCACAATCCCAACCCCTTTTTGTTAAACTTATTTTTAATTTTAAGGGTCTTGTTAAGTTGTCTAGGGCCCTGCTAAGTTTCTGAGGCTAGTCTTGAACTTTTGATCCTTCTGTCTCAGCCACCTGAATGCTGGGATTACAATTTGTGTGGATATATTCAGGTTTAAAATGGAAATTTTTTTCTTAAATTTGCATAATCCAGCAAGTATCAAATTAAATGAATGAAAGAAGCCATAGATATAGAATAAAAGGAGAAAGAGGAGAGTGTTTTCAAAGTGTCAGAGAGTCATAAAATAAATAAACTGAAATCAACATTTTTTTCCCTGCAAAGAAAGAGATCAAAAAAGGATGAAGGTGTTAGCCTTCTCTTCAGCACCACTCAATGTCAGAAAACTATCAAATAATTCTTGAGGGAAAATAATTTCAAATTATTTTCTGCATGTACAAATAATATAAGTTGCATGTGAATGAAAATGTAAAATATGTTCAAATGTGTATGAGTGTAAAAAAACATAACTTCTCAAATACTTATTCTGGAAAAACATATCTTGATGTAATGCTTCATCAATAGAAAAATAATCTTAATTAAGATCTTCTGTAAGAAAATCTACTTATCTATCTATCTATTTATTTATTTATTTTTAAAATTACATTTTTTAAGTGGTACATAAAACTTAAAAAAAGTGTACATGTTAATGAGGTAATATGATGTTTTGATCCATGTATAAGTTGTATAATGTTTAAATAAGGTTACACATATCTTCCTCCTGAAAGGCTTTGGCAAAATCTTTCAAAATCCCTTCGGGCTTTATTTCAAAGGTGACCTAAAGAGGTTAAATTTCCAAATGCTGCAATGACCATAGCACATTGTAACTATTCACCACCATCACAAGACAGAAAGAAAAACAATATATCTTCAGGGGAAAAACCATCTGTGAACTCTGTAAATCATGTGCAAAGAAACTGTGATGTAGTATGGTTTTGAAAAATTCATGGAGTTCTCTGTCAATTTATTCAGTCTTGCCTTGATCAAAAATTTACTGAATAAACATAATTTCAGGTACAAATTATACATTAACAAAAATGATTAATTTTTTATACTGAGCAGCCTAGCATTTCCAGGAAAAACTCTGCTTCTTCATATATTTCTAGATTTTACATATTGGCACTTTATTGAGAGCTTTGACATCTATGTTCAGAAAGGATAACACTTTCACATTTTCTCTTGTTAGAATGCTTTTGTCCAGTTTGGGTATCAGAGGAATACCAGCATAAAGGTGCAAATTAGGAAGTTTTCTCACCTTTTCTGTTTTCTGGAAGAATTTGTATTCAGTTGGTTATATTTCTTACTTAAATATTTACCAGAGTGAACTAATAAAGCTATCAGGGGTAGGAATTTTTATTGTTGACATTTTTCATTTTCAAATTTAATTTATTTAATAGACATAGTCTATGTAGATTATATTTTCTTCATGAGTTATATAGGAAGTTTATATATATATATATATATATATATGAAACAGGTTTATTTCATCTAAGTATCAAATTTATGAGCACATACCAAGTTATGCTATTCCTAATATCCATTTAATGCATGTAGTGCCTGCACTGATGCTAATTCCATTCCTGATAATTGTAATCAGTGCCTTTTCTGCTTTTATCTTCATGAGTATGGCTTGGAGTACCATCAAATTTATTGATTCATTGAAAAAGTTGGTCATAGTTTATATTCTAGTTTTTTTTTTTGTTTAGGTGGGAGCTTAGATCATTTGCTTCAAGACTTTAATTCTTTTAATATACCTTAAACTGTAAATGCTCAGCACTGTGTTATCAGCAGCTCCTACTTTTTAAATACGTTGCCTTGTCATTGTTACCCAATAAAAATATTTGCTAATATCCCTGAGTGATTTTCATTTTGACCCAGGAAGCATTTAGTTATGAATTGTTTAATTTCCAAATATTTGAGGATAGCCTAGATAATTATGTTTTAGTTTAGGAAAAGCAACATTATGACTCAACAGCATATTTTATTTTATGTGAATTAATTTCAGTTTCAAACAATGTAAATAAATATATTTGCAAACTTACTTACAAATAAATAAATTTTGATTTATCATGTAGGTTACATTTTACATTGATTAAAGTTCCATGTGCATCTGAAACAAATGAGAAAGAAATGCTATTCTCAGATAAAAGGTGTCTGGATAAAGAATCTTCTACCTGTTTCCCTTCCTTCAGATTTAATTAATTTCCACTCATGCCCAAAGAACACAAGGTTAGAATTTAAGATCTTCATTCCACAGGAGACATAGGTTAGAGAGTATGTGTGGGTGTCTTCCTTTTTTACAGTCCTGATTGCTTCAGGAAAAGGTGCAAATTTCAGAATGGAAAGGATTTGTTGTAGTTTTTTACAAGGGCAGGGATGCTGCTCTTTTGAGCTTTCTATATTTTGAGCTGAAGCTGGAAAAAAATCGCATCCTATTTCCATTGAAAATAACTGCACCAAGTTTTACGGGTGCCAGTATCAAAAATATTCTTAAATGAGAAAATATAAGGGAGTAAATCCATTTGGTGTTGACAGTTGGAAAGTAGGAGCTGAATTTGTTGAACCTCATGGCACTTAAAAAACATACACAGGAAGGGAATCACAAAATGTGATGAATCTAATATTGAATTAAAAGTGCATAGAAAAAACAATAACCCTCTGACTTTGTGATCTGTCATCATCAGATTTTAGAAATAATCAAGATATTGTAAGATTATTTGAGAAATAAAACACATAGGTCTACAATTTTATTAAACCTTACAAAGTTTAGAGATACATAAATACTTAGCAAGTGTGAAAAATACCAATAAATGATGAGTATAAAAAAATCATAATTTTATCCTTGGTGAAGAGTGGAGGTGACAAAAGAAAAGAGTCAGCATGATGACAAAATGCAGAGAAGGAGATGAGGTTTTAGATATGTATTTTATTTTTTTCCTTAAACTTCATGTTCATTAACTTGGTGATGATTGCAAAATGTTAGTTTTATCATTTTATGTAACATGGCATATTTCTATAGTACTTCGAAGTATGAAGGAAGTAATTGTTAAAAATATTAAGGAGCTCAGTGAAGCCAAACTACCAGCAATCTTGTGTTTTTTTATGAGAGAAATTAAAATATTATAGTTCAGAGCACTTCAAGGGATGGCCCCTGATAAACACCCTGTTGTTTCACATAGAGACCACTGGGAGACTCAGAGAGCCAGTCGACAACTGTATCTGACAAAAACCTAAAAATCAGCCTCCATATGGGCTCAATCCCTGACTGGTGCTCTACTACTAATAACCTGGCTACAAAGAGAAACCTACAGGAAGCGTAATCTGAAATAAGAGACTGTCATCCTTGGATGCTCTATCCAGAGGATAAAGTAATTTGTGCATACTTAGCATCTGCCACTTTTTAAAAAATAATCAGAAGCTCCAAGTAAAAGCACCAAGAGAAGAAATAGAGAACCTAAATATCTACACAGATGATGCAAATATTGAAGACATCAGGTACAGACCTAAAGTAACATTTAATATGCTTTAAAATAGATGACATAGCTCATTGTTAGAGGACTTGCCTAGGATGTACAAGGCCCTGGGTTCAATTCTAGTACTGCAAACAACAAACAAACAAACAAATACTAGATCATAGGTTAAAAGAACTCACTAGAAAACACATATTTTATTTAGCAAGTGTATGTATGTGTGTGTGTGTGTGTGTGTGTATTCTGAAAATTTCAATATCATTTCTGAAATTAAGAATTTTATAGTCTTCCTTTTCCTATAATCTTTTTGTTTTCTTTATTTTTATCTTTTTGTCTTCTTAAAGCAGTTTATTATTTGCTCCTCTTCTTCTTGTCTTCCACATTTATTATTTTGCTTCTCTTCCTGTAGGTGACCAAAACCAGAGGATCCTGATAGAGGGTACCATCAGAACTATGCTCAGGACAGGTAGGGCTTGTGGCATTAATAAGGCAAATAAGGCTGGTGAGACTTTGGGGGTTGAGGTTGAAGAGGCGACTAGTGTCTAGGAATGCATTTATAAATTTATAGGCAAAAAATTACTAATGACAACAATCTAAGATAATGTTACTTTTGGGGAGGGCAATGGTGGCTACGCTTGCATGAAGGATGCTTCTAGCATGCCCGTGAGTTTCTGTTACTCCATCTAGATAGTGCGTTATGTGATTGTATCCTTTTGTGTGCCTGTTCATAAAAGTTCAGTAAGCTGTACACTCAAGGTTTGTAATTTTTAATAGGCAAGTTATATTGCAATAATTGTTTACATGAAATATAATTCTGACCTGAACATTTATAAATAAATTATAATTATCAAAAAACAAAGACTGAGAGAGAGAGTTACATATTTCGCAATGTGGGTATAGGTCCAGGAATATAAACTAGGAAGATATATAATCGAAGTACCAACAGCTCTACAAATGAAATGTAAAGTTTTGAGTCAGGAATTGATGGAGATGAAGCTAGAAAAGTTAAGCACATTGGGGGGCTTAAATTTAATTTTAAGAATCTTGACTTATAATCAGTAGACAATGCAAAGCATGCAAGGATGATGAGGAGAGAAAGGTGGAGGGAGGAGACCACAGACAGTGTGGTGACATGCTAACAAGCAAATGACTAAAGCAAAAAGTCTAGAATTGGAGAAGCTTTCATATTAAAGGCTGGGTGACAAGTATAAATTCCATTTAAATTTTGAACTGCACTTAGACACATGTAATAATTTTTTAAAACTTTTTATATATGTTTTAGTTGTTGATAAATATTTATTTTACTCATTTATTTACATGAATTGTTGAGAATTGAACCCAGTGCCTTACAAATGATAGGAAAGTGCTCTATCACTGAGCCACAACCCCAGTTCCATACTTAGTAATTTTAACACCAAAATGTAAATGCTTTCAATCTTGGAAATTTAAAAAAAACATAATATAACTTGTAAAAGCTTGGTGTTATAGATGGGGAGAACTAGGTGAGAAAGTATATTATTTTTTTTATTTGATACCAAATGAAATTGATAGATTAATACAGATTGTTATACATATTGCAAGCCAGTTGTAGTTGTAAAGGAGTTTATAGAGGCAAAAATATAAGAAATAAAGTCTATAGATATTGTAGACAAAGCTAAAACCCATATCTTTTACACAAAGCAAAAGTGAACACAAGCCACAAAATATGACTGATATTCTAAGAAACATTAAGAACAAATGGAATAACATAAATGACAGAATTCAGAACAAAAATATTTGTTACAGCAACAAATGTCAGGGGGATAAACTAACCTATTAAAAGAAAAAGACTCAGATGATATCAAAAAATAAAACCTAACTACATGCCATATATATGAAGTATATCTGAAATTGACTCAGAAGTTTTTAAGGTGGAAAGATAGACTAAAAGTGTACCAGGAAAATAACAAATCAGAGTTCAAAACATTAATAGAACACAAAGTTAAAATCCAAGACAAATACTAAATGGCAAAAAGAGCTTTATAATAATAAAAGGCAGAGACACAGAGAACATCAAGTGCTCTTGAGACTCATGTACCAAAGAGGAAAATATTAAAATGTATAATCAAGAATTTTCAGGCAATGAGAGCAGAAAAAATAGAAACATGACAAGTACCACAGTTAATTTCTCTCTTATCCCATCACCAGCCTGGTGAATACATTTAAAATGTGATATAAAAAATTTATGTGCAATGAAAAGGTAAAGGTATACTAAAACTGCCCCTACTCTATACCTGGAGGGTAACTTCTTTTCAAATGCCTCCGGAACATTTATAAATATTGACCACATATTAAACAACAATAAATCCTTGGTAAATTTTTAAATAAAAACTATATGAATCACATTCTCTAAATAATTTATATGGAAACTATTAACTATCCTTAAAATAGAAATAAAAAATTTAAGAGCCTTGTATCTAAAAGCTTGAAGAATCTATTGTGTAAAAAGGAATAAAACTAGTATTTACCTTATATTGTATATATTATGAAATAACTATTTATCAGGAAATCAATAAACTTACCTAAAACTAAACTCTCCCTTCAAAATTATTCACATTATAAAACAATAAGGAAATAAATTATGAATGTGATGAAAGAAAGCAAAAAATATGACAATAGGAAGAATTTAAATAAAAACACTAAAAATTGGAAAAACAGTAGAAATTACAATAAAAAAATAATATTTGCAATTATACGCACTAGAAACCTTGACTCCTCCATTGCAGAGTTGGCAGGATGCATAGCATGGATCTGCAGTGCATGAAAGCTCTTATTCACAAATGTCTCTGATGACTCGGAGGACATTTGGGTTCAGTACCTGCAGTTTTCATAATTGTCCTCAGTCTACTTGAAGGCATAGCCCACTCACCTACAGGGTGATCTGGTTTAAAGATATGATGGCACTGTCACTGAGTTGACAGAAGCACCTATTATAGAAATTTAAAGTAATTACAGGGAGAAACCAGAAGAATTCCTATGACTAGTTAACAATTGAAATATTTTGTATGCTTAAAAATTAAGGAGAAATATTTTCCTATGAATACTAAATTTCAGGAATTGGGATAGAGATGCTAAGTGGTGTATTCCATCAAGTAAGAAAAAATCTGTTCTGCCAATGGCATTGTAGGAAAGCCTTTGCCCAACTGACACATTTTGTCTTTCAAAATTAATTCTTAATGGTAGATGTCATCCAACTTTGTGACATGGGACTAACTCATGCATCAGTGCTTGATAGAACAAAAGTCAGAACAAGGTTGTGTGGAAATCCAGTTTGGCTCTTGAATGTTCAGTCGCCTTCTTGGTCGTGGTAATGGAGGCTGTAACAAGGGTTGGATCAGAGTGAAAACTCCATACCCACCCTCCTTTCCCTGAGCAGGGATGGTCTTTGTTTACTGAACAAGAAGGAAGCAGCTGAGGTGGAGAGATTGTCTGGCCTTACAAACAGCAGTCTAGAAGGTGACTAACACCACCAAGAGAGGAAAATGCAGCCATGTTGCATCCTCGTGTTACCATTCACAGAAGCCACACAGGGCGGCACATATATCTGGCTTGTTTAGTTCTTGATGTCAGATGGATAGAGATTCTCTTTCACAGCAGTCAGCCACTGCAGGACTTGGGTGGTCTCCATATGGAA